>NC_065595.1:59523449-59823449 GCF_024542745.1 Macaca thibetana thibetana
TAAATATGGGTGGGCATAAGGAATCGGTGTCTCTCTTCCAGTTAGAGAGATTTTTAGGGAGGAGGTTACATTTCAGGAGGTATTTGAATGATAGAAGGGAGGGGAAAACAGTGAAATGTCAGAAACATTTTTCTGTTTCCAAGTATTTGGTATGGAAGTCTGAAAGTTGGGACTGAGATGACTGATAAAAGTTATGACAAATAAAAAAGAGAAGTAGATACTGAGTGACGAGTCCGTCACTGCCAAAAAAAGGCAATTCACCAGTTTAGGAACCTTAAAGAGGAAGATGTAAGAACCTAAAAAGCGATAGGACAGAAAGTAAACTTGGTCTTGGAACTCAGTGGAGTGGTGCTGGGTGGGAGGGGGAAATTTGGATAGGAAGCTGTTACCAAAAAAATGAGAAAGAGTATGTAACCAGCTATGTGTATCTCCTTGATCTGGGCTTCCTTCTCTTATTATGGCCACATACCAAGTATCTCAGAAATTCCACAAACATAACAGCCCCCACTCTTAGAATAAATTGTAATATCAGCCATTTGCATGCTCAGGATTGTGAGTGTAACAGTAGGGTTCCAAAATGGCAATGGCATAAAGCAGGGAAGTAATTATTTTTCAAAAATCCATTTTCCTCTATTTCTTCATTCTGTTTCTAGGGTCAGTGCAAGTATTTTTGCAGTTGAATGGAATAGCAGCTTCTAAGAAATAAAAAACAGATGTTAGAGGAAGGCATTCCAGGGTGAGTCAGGAGAAGCCTTAAGGGTACTCTGTGTTCACAGCTTGCCCTACACTTTTCCTTCCTATCTTGATAGATACCTGCATCCCCAACTCTGTGTAGGCAGCATCAAGGCCATAGTAGATCTAAAAATGTCAAAATACATTTACTCCCATGCCTGAATGTCCCATGGAAAGAAAACCTTGACTGATCTCAAAAGGAGTACTCTTAGGTAAAGGAACATACTCTCTTGATTCGCTTTTCAAATCTGGGAAAATATATACAGATAAACTACTTATGGGTAAATATTAATCATATAAAACCAACCTGTTAAAACAGAAATTAACTTAATTTTTTTCAATTTCTGTTTACTAAGGTTGTTCAGTATCAAGTGAAGTTACTCTATATGAAAAAAAAAAAAGGTAGTGCCCTTTGGAAAGTTATATTAAACATAATAAGTATCATACTTTCTTGGAAATGTTAGCTAAAGTTGCTATAGAAACTTAGCCACATCACATTGTTAACACGTGTGTGGTATGCATTTTTGAAATAACATGCAATTTATAGCACTGAATTAAAATTGATGTATGATTGTACCTGCATTTTTGGTATGTTTTTGAAATAGAATAAACATGATTACCTTCTAAATTGAGGAAATAGAAAAACATAGGTAGAATGTATTTATATAAGAATATGATAATTTTGCAATAACTTAAAACACCTGAAATCATTCTTTAATTTGTTTAAAAAGCTTTTATATTTCTTTTGGACAGAGTTTCCACTGAAGTGAAGATTAACATGAGTTAGTCTGTCATTCGTTTACCAAGGGTCTACTGTGGGCAGCTTCCTTTTATAGTGGGCAATTAAAAGAAGTATAAAAGGCATTCTCAACATATATCTCTCTATATATTTACTTATGATTAATTCTTTTCTGAAATTCAACTGTTTTGTCTTGTATTGCTGTAAAACTATGCCAAAACCTAGTGTCTCAAAGTACTAACCATTTTATTATTTGCCCATGATTCTGCAGTATGGGCAGAGGGCTTGGAGGGATCAGCTTGTTTCTTATTCTATGTGCCACCAAAGCTTGGGGGCTGCTGGAATGGGCCATAGTCTGGGGTCTCTGTTCTCAAGGTCTGTAGGATTCCTTGGTTGTCTTCCATGTGATCTGTTTATGTGGTTACTTAGCTTGGGTTTCCTCACACCATGGTGATCTCAGTTTAGTCTGACTTCCCAGAGCATAAAACTGTTAGCTGCCAGGCACCCTCAGAGCTTAGGCCTCCTGCTGGCACAGTGCTACTTTTGCTGCACTGTATTGGTTAAAGCAGGTCACAAGACCCCAGCCCAGATTCAATGTGGGAAGGAATGCCACAAGGGTGTCAATATTGGAGACATAGTTCACTGGGGGCCATCTTTGGAGGCTAGCTAACACATCAATGTTTATTAGAGAAATTCACGAACAAGATACCAAGCCTATTTCCTACCAAATGACCAAAAGCAAAGGAATGCTCAGCTTAATTGTCTTTTACTATACAGAAGTCTACACCCAAATCTTTCTGATGTTTCCATGATCTCTCCCAAATATGCCTCATTCAAATTCTTTCAGCACTGCAGTCTCTTCATTAGGTTCTAGCATGACTCTCATGTATACTAAATGTTTCCAGAGGCATGAATTCCAAAATTCAGAAAAATTAAGATATAACTAGTTTAGTCTATATATTTACAGAGCGTTCTCAACTTTGTAAATTTCTTTTTATAATTATTTTTTTCTTTTTTAGAAACAGGGTCTTGCTATGTCACCCAGGCTGGAGTGCAGTGGCGCTTGGTCCTAGCTCACTGCAGCCTTGAACTTCTGGGCTGAAGCGATCCTCCTGCCTGAGCCTCCCAAGTAGCTGGGACTATAGACACGTACCGCCATGCCGGGTTAATTTTTAGATTTTTTTTGTAGACACGGGGATTTCGCCATGCTGTCCAGTCTGGTCTGCAACTCCTGAGCTCAAGCGATCCTCCTGCCTTGGCTTCCCAAAGAGCTAGGGTTACAGGTATGAGCCACCATGCTTGGCCAACTTTGTAATTTTTTAATTGCCAATTAAGAACATTAAAAAATGTACCATCTACTATTACTCTTGCTTCTTAAAGGAAAGTATGTTTACTTTTTAAAAAAGTAACAGAATTTCATACTGAAGGACAGCCTTCAGTATGAAACGGGTTACTTTATGAAAACTTACTATATATCTTTATTGTTCTTATTTTGCTGCAAGTCATTAAAATCCCACCAAGGACTGCCACTGGTTCCTGGACCCAGTGTTTGGGAATCCCTAGTCAATTCAGTGTTACTGAACATTTTCAAGGCCTTTAAAAACATTTTTTTTTTTTTTTAATTTTTTGAGACAGGGTCTGGTTCCATTGCCCAGGCTGAAGTCAGTGACATGATCTCAGCTCACTACAACCTCTGCCTTCCAGGCTCAAGCAATTCTCCCACTTCAGTCCCCTGGGTAGCTGGGACTACAGGTGCCACCATGCCTGGTTAATTTTTGTATTCTTTTGTAGAGGTAGGATTTCACCATGTTGCCCAGGCTGGTCTCCAATTCTTGAGCTCAAGTAATCTGCCTGCCTTGGCCTCCAAAAGTGCTGGTATTACAGGTGTGAGCCACCGCACCCACCCTTCAAGACCCTTTTCATTCAACCTGTTAAAATCATTTCACATCTTTATCTAGGGACTGTAATCAGACTGATGACATTGCAAATTCTGTAACTCCCTCATTTACATGGAATCATTTAAATCTGTGCTAATGTAAGTAATCCAATTGTTAAATACTTGTCACTGTATTAGGACTGGATAGTGTAAACATAGTCAGTAGTTATGAATGGGGGGTTCTGTAGTTAGATTGTCTCTGTTCCAATTAGGGTCTGAGCAAGTATTAACAACATATCTCTCTGCACTTCAGTTTCCCCATCTGTGGCATAGTTTTAAATATATCATGTATAAAGTGTGTGGAGTAGTACCTAGCACATGGTGAGCACTCAATATGTTTGTTATATTATTATTATATTTATACATGGCATCAGTATTTTGCCCTTACATGTAGGATTTTAACATACTTTTCTTTTCTTTTTTTGAGATGGAGTCTCGCTCTATCGCCCAGGCTGGAGTGCAGTGCCATCTCGGCTCACTGCAAGTTCCGCCTCCTGGGTTCACACCATTCTCCTGCCTCAGCCTCCCGAGTAGCTGGGACTACAGGGGTCCGCCACCATGCCCAGCTAATTTCTTGTAGTTTTAGTAGAGACGGGGTTTCACCATGTTAGACAGATGGTCTCCATCTCCTGACCTTGCGATACGCCCGTCTCAGGCTCCCAAAGTGCTGGGACTACAGGTGTGAGCCACCGCGCCCGGCCCATAATTTATATTTTAAGGGTGATCTCAAATATCCACAATACTTTGGAAGAGATTAGTCACAATTAGACGATAGAATTTTAAGGTTGTAAGGGAACTTTATTTTGTTTTTATTTATTTATTTATTTTGAGACAGAGTCTCGCTCTGTCACCCAGGCTGGAGTGCAATGGTGCCATCTCGGCTCACTGCAACCTCCGCCTCCAGGGTTCAAGCAATTCTCCTGCCTCAGCCTCCAGAGAAGCTGGGATTAACAGGTGCCTGCCACCACACTCGGCTAATGGAAGGGAATTTTTAATATCATATGATTCCACCCTATTATAGGTGAGGATCTCTTTATTAAAAAAGTTGGCTGGGCGCGGTGGCTCACGCCTGCAGTCCCAGCACTTTGGGAGGTCGAGGAGGGTGGATCACGAGGTCAGGAGTTCGAGACCAGCCTGACCAACATGGTGAAACCCCGTTTCTACTGAAAATACAAAAATAGGCCAGGGGCAGTGGCTCATGCCTGTAATCCCAGCACTTCCGGAGGCCAAGGTGGGTGGATCACCTGAGATCGGGAGTTCGAGGCCAGCCTGATCAACACGGAGAAACCCCATCTCTACTAAAAATACAAAATTAGCAGGGGGCGGTGGCGCATGCCTGTAATCCCGGCTATTCGGGAGGCAGGAGAATCACTTGAACCCAGGAGGTGGAGGTTGCGGTGAGCCGAGATTGCGACATTGCACACCAGCCTGAGCAACAAGAGTGAAACTCCATCTCAGTACAAAACAAAACACCAAAAATTAGCTGGGCGTAGTGGCGCATGCCTGTAATCCCAGCTACTCCCGAGGCTGAGGCAGGAGAATCGCTTGAAACCGGGAGGCGGAGGTTGCAGTGGGCCCAGATGGCGTCACTGCACTCCTGCCTGGGCGACAAGAGCAAAACTCCGTCTCGGAGGAAAAAAAAAAAAAAGTTAATTCAGAGTCCATCTATCTTACGGCAGAAGATAACTAGTGATGTGTTACAATCATCAGAAGAGCCTTGTAGGTAAGTAAGCTATATGGACTTCACATATATTTCTAGTAGTTCTGCCAGGTTGGTTATCACTTCCACTTATATTTATCAGTGTCACTCATGTATTGTCTTAACTACCTGTATTTCTTCGTATGTGTCTAAATGGAAAGCAACATAATGTTCACCGTTCTCTGAGAACAAAATTCCTAATACCTAAAAATGGTAATAATAATAAAAAAAAGACAAGCAGGGCTTAGGAAATTTATTTTAGGGCAACTGCTAGATTTATTTTAAGCCCTACGCTTAAAAATAAATCTAATTCACATGACTTAAAATGCTGGAGCCAAGAAAAGTCACTGCAAAGGCATTTAATGAGATACCTGGTTTGTCTAGTTGTCTTTGCTATGATTTTTGTATAAACCAAAAACGTCCTATCTTGATATATACAGTGGATTTTACATCTAAATATTTCTTGTATTTAATAAATTAAAAATAGAAATAGACATTTTTTTCAAACCATATAAGATTTTCCTAACCTCTGACTCACATCGTAAGGTTGGTGGACTGTTCAGATGCTGTACGATGCTTCTTACCCCGATGCTTTTTGGTTCATCTGTAGCATTTTCCATCATGGGGTAAAAGATCCACATTTTCTATTTCTAGTGATCCTTAATTTGATTTCTGAGCAAAAATAAAGTTTGATTAGAAATACATTAAGGTAGATTTCCTGCTGAAACCAGTGAAGAACATAACTTTATCAGCGGGGGTGAGTGACAAATCTTTCACCTTTCCTCACATCACAGTCAGTGAAGCAACGAACTAGGAGAAATGCCTATTATTCTCATGTCCTACGTCAGTTCTGATAAAAATCACACTTACGTTTCACTGAATGTTTTGACATTGAAACGACAGCATTACATGTCCAGGAGAGAACTACAGTGGGGGTGTTAATGAAGTAAGAGAACTAATACGAATGACTTAAAAATATTGATTTTTTTCTAAGAGATTATTTTCCTTTAAAAAAATTAAATTGAGCTTGACTTCTATTGACTGTACCTTCCGGAGTCAATATTTTATGGCTCCCCTGACACACACGCCTGGCGTGGGAGGGTTGAGCGCTTCGAAACTTTCCCAGTGAATTGTAAATGGGTTCAAGGCTAGGGCTCCAGAGGGCTATCCATGAAGTACCACCGAAAACCAAACGCCACCGAAAACCAAACGCCGCTAAATGCTGGTACCTGCCCACGAAAAGGCTTCCTGCCTAAAGAAGAACGTATCACCCCATCCTGACAGTAACAAGAACAAGCACTCTCTCCTCGTCAGAAGTCTCTGGACTTGCTACAACCCAGAGGAAACAGAGCTGGGGCATCTGCCGGGACAGCGACCAGAAGCAGCCAGAGCTCCGCCTCTGTCCGGACCTCCAAGGCGGCTCCAGAGCCCTGCAAGGCTCCTCAGAGCCGGCCAAGGCTCGGACCCTACCGGCAGCTGCTTACCCCACGTCTGCTCCTCCCGGCGGTCAGCCTTCTCCGCCCGCCCGCCCGCAAGGCCCCGCCCACCTCACCGCCCGGCCCCGCCCACCTCACCGCCCGGCCCCGCCCTGCGGAGGCGACAGCGTGCGCGCGCGCGCGCGGGGTCCCGGCTGGTTCCCCTTCCGAGCGTCCGCGCCCCGCATGCGCAGTCTGCGCCGGCGGTCTCCGTTTGTTTGAACAGGAAGGCGGACATATTAGTCCCTCTCGGCCCCCCTCGCCCCACCCCCCCAGGCATTCGCCGCCGCGACTCGCCCTTTCCCCGGCTGGGACCGCAGCCCCTCCCAGGAGCTCCCCCATCAGCAGCCGCCGGGACCCAACTATCGTCTTCCTCTTCGCCCGCTCTCCAGCCTTTCCTCTGCTAAGTCTCCATCGGGCATCGACCTCGCCCTGCCCCACCGGACACCGTAGCAGCAGCCCCAGCAGCGACGGGACAAAATGGGAGAGTGAGGCTGTCCCGCGGGGACCAGCTCGTGGCCGAGACTGATCGGTGCGTCGGGCCGGGCCGAGTAGATCCGGGGACGCGGGGCTAGACCGTCTACAGCGCCTCTGAGCGGAGCGGGCCCGGCCCGTGGCCCGAGCGGCGGCCGCAGCTGGCACAGCTCCTTACCCGCCCTTCGCTTTCGCCTTTCCGCTTCTCCCTCCCTTGTTGCCCCGAGGGAGTCTCCACCCTGCTTTTCTTTCTCTCCCCGCTCCTGCCCATCTCGGGACGGGGACCCCTCCATGGCGACGGCGGCCGGGGCCCGCTAGGCTGAAGCACCTCGTCGGAGCGACGAGGCTGGTGGCGACGGCGCTGTCGGCTGTCGTGAGGGGCTGCCGGGTGGGATGCGACTTTGGGCGTCCGAGCGGCTGTGGGTCGCTGTTGCCCCCGGCCCGGGGTCTGGAGAGCGGAGGTCCCCTCAGTGAGGGGAAGAAGGGGGAACCGGGCGCACCTGGTGACCCTGAGGTTCCGGCTCCTCCGCCCCGCGGCTGCGAACCCACCGCGGAGGAAGTTGGTTGAAATTGCTTTCCGCTGCTGGTGCTGGTACGAGGGTATTGTCACAGCAGCAGCAACATGTCGACTGGGGACAGTTTTGAGACTCGATTTGAAAAAATCGACAACCTGCTGCGGGATCCCAAATCGGAAGTGAATTCGGATTGTTTGCTGGTGAGTAGCGCTGTTCTCTTTTGCTCGTCTGGGGTTTTGCATGTCTTTCCTTCCTCTTGCATTACTCTGGTTCGCTGCAAAAGAAAGTCTCAGGTGTGCATAATCGTCTTGGAAAACGCTGGATTTCTGTTTCCCGAAGAATCTTGGAGTACCATTAACATCTCATGGCGTGGTCCTATTTGCCATTTGACTGGCTCTGTACTAACTACTCTCTGAACTTTTAATTCTGACTCAGTTCATGAGTACCCGAAAGATACTTACAAACTGCTATTGCAGGCATCCTATAAAA
The DNA here is from genome assembly GCF_024542745.1 of Macaca thibetana thibetana. NCBI lineage: Eukaryota > Metazoa > Chordata > Mammalia > Primates > Cercopithecidae > Macaca > Macaca thibetana. The sequence goes on from NC_065595.1 coordinate 59,531,509, forward strand.
AGTTATTACGTCAGAGTTACTGCAGCGTATGTAGTTTGTTGAATGGCGATCGTAGTAATACTAATCTTTTTGATCAGTTTGACAGTTAAATTGAAAAGACAACTTTGCTTTTTTTTTTTTTTTTTTTTTTGCGATTTAGCTCCTAGGCGTTTAGTTTTTAGCCTTGAAAGTGACAACGGATAATTGATATTGAGCAAGTGATTTTTGAGCCAAAATTTCATAGGTGATTTGAGTTTGAAGGAACTTTTGGCTAAACTATTGTAAAAACCCAAGATAATTGGTCTTAGGCCATTACAATGTTAACTTATTATATTATTGGTTACAAAAGTACTGACCATACAGTTATTGTAACTGTCTTTTTGGTGGTGTGGCACTTAACATTGTCACTTTTAAAACATTCTAAAGAGGGTTTTATGACATGAAAAACCAAAATCCCATTTTAAAAATAGTTAAGTGGTTGATAACCTACAGTTCTCTGTAAATAATTGGAATTCTTAGGTTTGATACATTTCCTCTGTAAACGAGTTTCTGAACAACTAAGGGTTATATAGTATTTCTCTTTTAGTCCAAACAAAACCACAAAATCTCTAAAAATAAGGTTTCAGGGAGTACGTATATGGACGGGATTTCACAAAGTCTTCGGTGAAATAATGTTAGAGATGCTCAATTTTGGGAATTAAGATTAAGGAAACAAAATAATACCACTCGAAATAATACAATTCAAAAATCCCATCTTGAATCAAAGGAAAATTAATGTAGATTGTTTAAAATTAACGTGCATATTTTTCCACGTGTATGGACTTTACAAGAAGCTTCCCAAAGCTTTCAGAATTATTCTAAGCATCCCTGACCAGGAAATAAGAGTATTGTGGGTTATTAGAAATGTCTTATCACATTATGGATGCTCTTCATATTGAGAAATAGTAAAGAAGGTTGATGCACAATGGATTTAAAACATTTTATTAAACGAGATAAGTGGAAGGAATTAGAATATATCTGTCTAGTAAGGATTTCTATAACTTCTAAGAAGTCTGATATATCTTTTAATATTTATCCAGTTTTCATGTATTTTTGAGTTTATTTTGCTTTTTGATCTCCTTATTACATGAGATGGTGTTATAGGGAGGGTTTTGTAGCTTTCTTTTTTTATTTTAATCATCTTCTAGCCTCTTGCTATAGCTTCATTTGTTGGGGACCTTTATTTAGATGTGGAGGATACAAGGAAATATAAGTCATGGACTCTTTCCCTGAGAGTCCAATCTATTTAATGGAAGACAAAACCTTATCTCACATATATACACAGAAACAAAGCCAAACACTTCACAGATTGAGAAATGTGATAAATTCCAGATGATTGTTTAGATAATGTATGATCTTGGAAATTGAGAGGAAGAAGTCACTGTGAATTGAGAGAGCCAAAGTATGTTTCATGATGGATGGATAGGATTTAGATAGAGGGTACTCAGGAGGAGTGGAGGATAACGTGAATAGAGGATAGAGACATGACTGGCTATGACAGGTTTGGGGAAACAAGGAAGATAAGGTTGGAAGGAAGGATTAGGGTTAGACTGTGGAGGATTTGATTGGTAGGCCAAGGATTTTGGACTGCCTTTACAATGTTGTGGCTGTTAAATATTTATAAATAAGACCGTGCTGGGATGAATGAAGAAGATGAATCTAGTGTGTGGAAGATGGGTTAGCATGGGAAAAGATTGGAGAGATGGTGAGATTGGATGGTTTTAAAAAATTATTATTGTAATAGTCCAGAAATGATTGAAGCCCAAAATTGGGGCATGAGAATGAGAAAAGAAGAATTAATGGAACTTTATTGGCAGGCTTGGGGAAAAGAAGGGGAACCAAAGAGAGAGGCAGTAGTCAGATGACCCTGAAAAAGTTGAGCCTGGATTATAGGGAGAATGGTAAAAATAGCAAAGTCAGGTTTGGAAATTGCTTGGCTTTGAAGGCCTACAGATAAATTCAATTTTAGATTTGTTGTATTTGAGGGGATAGTGGAACAATCATGAGGAAATGACCTGTAGACTGTTAGAGATACAGAACTGAGCTCATAATTACAGATAATGATTTGGAAGTCATTTGCACAAAGGTGCAAGTTGATACGATAAAGGGAGAAACAGTGGAGGGAAAACAGGGTGAAAGATGAAGGTTGAACAAGGAGGAAGAGTGGAGGAAGTAAGCAATCAAGGCCTCTAGAGTTAGGACAGCCAGGTATCATGGAGGCCAACACTTCTAAAGCAACATTTTGAAGAAGAGAATAGTCAACAGACACATTTGGTTGTTTTTTTCCCCTTGAAATCTTATTATCTTGTCCCCTTTTAATGTTTAGTTCCACAGCTGTTTATTGATAGCTGTTACTGAAATTTTATTAGCCTATCAATCTGAACTTGGTAAAGACTGAATTTTCCTTTTTTTTCTGAGATGGAATCTCACTCTGTTGCCCAGGCTGGAGTGCAGTGGTGCCATCTTGGCTCACTGCAACCTCCGCCTCCCAGGTTCAGGTGATTCTCCTGCCTTAGCCCCCATGAGTAGTTGAGATTACAGGCTAATTTCCATATTTTTAGTAGAGATGGGGTTTCATGTTGGCCAGGCTGGTTTTGTACTCCTGACCCCAAGTAATCCGCCCTCCTCGGCCTCCCAGAGTGCTGGGATTACAGGTGTGAGCCACCATGCCTGGCCCAAGACTGAATTTCCCTTGGAGACAAAAAGTCCTTTTTTCCGGTTTTGTAGTATCTAGCATGAATTTTCTTTGCATGATGTCTTATGTTTAACATTGAGCATTCATTCATTCATTCATTCTGTCATTCAGAGTGACCTATCAGTTGACTTCAACTTTTTCAGTGAGTTTGTTCTTGTTCTCCCCTATCTGGACTTTGGACCTCTCATATATTATAGGAGCAAAACTCCTTTTACATTGGTTGCCTTTCTATATTATTTTGACTTTTGCTGATTTGTTTAACTGATACTTACTTATTAGTGTGTATTATGTGCCACAGGCAATTTAGTTCTAGGATTTTTTTTGTAATCCCAAAAATAAGGTTTTCAAATTGTTTCTTCTTTACCTCCTTTACTAGATTCATGCTTAGAAATGGAAACTTCCAAATCTTTTGGTTTCAGAAGTTTGCTGATGTATGTCCTTTTAACTACCTTACCCACTAAACAGCTTTTTTGTTGAGACACTAATGATGAATAGCATCTGTAATCTGAAATTTGAAATTCGAAGTGCTCAAAATCTGAAACTTTTTGAGTACTGACATGATGCCGCAAGTGGAAAATTCCACACCTGACCTTGTGCAATGGGTTGCAGTCAAAACTTTGTTTCATGCACAAAATTATTAAAATATTGCATAAAATGACCTTCAGGTTGTTTGTGTAAGGTATATATGAAACGTAAATGAATTTCTTATTTAGACTTGTCCCCATCCCCATGGTATCTTAGTATATGCAAATATTTTAAAATCTGAAAAAGTATGCAGTCTGAAACACTTCTAGTCCCTAGCATATTAAACAAGGGATACTCAACCTGCAGTAGTTTAGAATAATGTAGCTGGAAGAACTCTGAAAGTGGGTATCCAACCTTTTCTGGAACACCTATAATTTTTTTCAAGGACTAAGTAAGTTCAGTCTTCATATTATATATAAATGCTAAAGTAGTCTGCAAATATTAAGATATAGTATGATAACCATTCGCTTGTTTCCTAAAGCATTCAAATTAGTCAACTTTGCTTTTCTGTAAGTCATATTCTTTCCAGTGTCCTAATGGTTGTCTTTCTTACTGTCCATGTTACAGTTTATAAGGATTATCGGGAGCTATTTCCCTTTTTCTGACTTCCTTATCTTCTAATTATTTTGTCTAGGGCCTGTAATAATTTCTCAGTGATTTTGAGTACCCTTGAAAACAGAGTAAGGGATAGAGTTTAGTTAAGTCTGTTTAATCTTTGCAGAGGAAAAGATGCTTATAATTTGTAAATTAAAAAGGAAAAACAAGGCCGGGTACAGTGGCTCATGCCTGTAATCCCAGCACTTCGGGAGGCCAAGGCAGGCGAATAGCTTGAGCCCAGGAGTTCGAGAGCAGCTTGAGCAACATGATGAAACCCTGTTTCTACCAAAAATGCAAAAAGTTAGCCAGGCGTAATGGTATGCGCCTCTGGTCCCAGCTTCTGAAAGGCTGAGGCCAGAGAACTGCTTGAGCCCAGGATGGGGAGGTTGCAATGAGCCGAGATTGTGCCACTGCATTCCAGCCTGGGCAACACAGTGAGAACCTGTCTTTAAAAAAAAAGGAAAAACAAAAGTGGTTGGGAGGGTTATGGATATATTTGTTTTGAAGTTTGACATACTTTTCATGAAAATACAGCTATCTTCCTTGTAGCGTATTTATTAGCACACTGCTTCACGATGCCAGTTAAGAACATGACCTTTCCACTTTTCTTCTGGCTGGTGGAGGTGTAGCAACGGGTGAGTGGAGGAGATGGAAGGGAACCAATATTAGTCGAACAGTGCATGTTGACTTCTAACACTGTGCCGTTCCTTTTGTACATGTTTGTCACTACTATTTGTCATTAGGGAGTTGTTCAGAATGTGGAAGATAAACGTAAATGAAATTTCTGGTGTTAGTATTTGAGTTTTTCTTCCTTTAAATTATCTTCCTGGGCTCTCTTGACCTAGTGCTTTCCCATCTTTTCATTCTTTTTTTCTTTGCCTCAATCTTTGGCCTATAATACTTATCTTTGTCTTCACTCTCTTGGAGAATTCATCCATTCTTACAGCTTCAATTACTATTATCTCTATGCACATGATACCCAAATCTTTATTTTTAGTCTTTTGTTTCAAACCCTAAATATCTGACTGCCTTGTAAGCATCTCTACTTGGGTGTCATGTTAGTCTCAAATCCCTCATATTCCAAAATAGGCTTCCTCCCATAAACTTACCTGTTTTGTCATTAAGTCAACTATTGTCCCTGTCACTAAACTGGAATTTTTGTTGTGAACTTTTTTGACAGTGTTAGTCCACACATTGGGTTATTACAGCAGATTTTGGGTAGCATTTTAGAATCTAGATTATTGCTGTCTAATTCCCGGTACGCCTTGCCAGTTGAACTGATCAGTTTTGGGGATATATTACTCTTGGAATGAAAAGACCTGAGGTCATTAAATCTTTAGCCTCAAAGTTGTATCTCTGCCAGTGTTCCTAATTTGTGTGTTAATAGGTGTTATTAGTATCAATTGCATATCTGGTTAGTTTGGACCAGACTTTTTTAGATGTTAGTATGTTGAAGGAACTTCTTTAAAAAAAAACAAGTTACTCTCCTAATTCATTTTTATTCATTCAGCAAATCTTTGTATAGGGCCTAAACTTGGATTGAAATCTAGGCTCTGCCATGTATTTGCTGAAATATTTTAGGGGGTTATTTTAACCTGCCAATGCTATTTCATCTTCAGAAAAATAAGAGGGGATAAAAGTACTAGACTGTTGTAAGAATTGAATAATACAGTCAAAACAACTATCACAGCATTTGGTATTTAGTAAGCAATTGTAATATGTCATATTTATAGTATTTCTGTTAGATACTAGTCAGTGTGCTCAGTCTAGAAGTTGATATTTATTGTCTTCTCTAAGTGCAGAGTAATTTAGCACCTCAAACTGCTCATAAATTCATAATCTAGCTGTGCATTATTGACGTCTAAGCCAATTGTAACTGAAAATTGAGACATTTATTAATAGATAGATTGAATAAATGGGGAGGATCTTTTACAGACTGTTTATTTGTTTAGTCATGATTTATAACGTGGTATCTACTTTGTGCCAAGGGTTTAGTTGGATATAAAAGGCAATTGGGAACTAATTGATGGAGATTGAGTTGTTATCTTGTTCTCTTTCTGTATGTATCTTTTATGCTTTCAGTATGTGTTCTGTAAATAGGCCCTCTTGCACTACAGCCACCCTGTGGGTGTGTAGAGAGGTGGCTCAGAGTAACAGCTGAGATATGAATTGGTTAATTCATTAATCTTTTGAGTCAGAAATGTTTTTAATCCAGAAGAAGGAACTACATGTAAAATTTTATATTGAACAAAGAGTAAATTCTCAGTTTTAGATTAGACTTTGCATAACTTTACACTAGTTTTACTTCATGATTGTAAGTTTTGGTGTTATGGATATATGGTGAAAACTGCAGATTCTATTATGATAATTGATAGAAAAACCCACTTACTAGGAAATATCACATATAGAGTTCTATCTATCTATGGATATATGGTGAAAACTGCAGATTCTATTATGATAATTGATAGAAAAACCCACTTACCAGGAAATATTACATATAGAGTTCTATTGCTGAAGATAATCCAATAGCTCTACTTCTCCATTCTCATCCCCACTAAAAAGGGGGCATATCCATTTAGTTTAAGTCCACAGTATAGCTGTTGGATACAACACACATGTGTTCAAGAAGATGAACAGATAGTACCGCAATTCACAATGGAAAGTATTTATTCTTAAAAATATGCCATTAGTGTGGTGTTGTGAAAATAACACTGGACTGAAAATTCAGAGCATAGTCTTGTTTTACTGTTAACTCTCTGTGTGACGAAGTACATCATTTTTCTTATCTAACGTTCAGTTTCCCTATTTGTAGAACAAAGTGTTGGACCAGATAATTGCTGATGTCCCTTGTATCTCTGAAAATTCTATGATAGGCCTGGCACGGTGGCTCACGCCTGTAATCCTAGCACTTTTGGAGGCCAAGGTGCATGTATCCCTTGAGCCCAGGAGTTTGAGACCGGCCTGGGCGACATAGAGAGACCTCAGCTCTACAAAAAAAATTAAAATATTACCTGGGTGTTGTGGCTTCCACCTGTAGTCTCAGCTACTTGGGAGATTGAGGTAGCAAGATTGCTTGAGCCCAGGAGGTTGAGGCTGCAATGAGCCATGTTGGTGCCACTGCACTCTAGCCTGGTTGTCAAAGTGAGACTCTGTCTCAAATAAATAAATAAATAAATAAATAAAATAAAAATTCTATGAGACTTTGTTTATTACACTTCAATTAAAACTTCAAAAAATTGTCATTGATTTATTATTTAAGAAATAAAACTTAAACAGTTAAATGATGTTGGGGTAGAAATGTAAGATTGTCAGCCATCTGTAGTAAGTGCAGTTTTTGGAACTAGTTCCTAAATTAATTTCAGTAATTATATTTGGCATTAGTTTTTGAATTTGTGACTTATGTTCATAACTGTAGAGGTTTGTACTTTTTGAACAGAGGAAGTATAATTTTTCATTTGTTTATCTATTAAGATGTAAAGATATCATTTTCTTCTCTAGTATACTTGCCCTCTCTGTTTGGGATTATGAAATATAGAGTATATTTTTATTACAGTTCCTAAACAATAGGAAGGTAGATGTTCAAATTAACGTCCAAAGTCTGATATCTCAGGGAGGTGAGAGGTTATCTTATACTTGTGTTATATTTTTAAGGGTAAGCCAACCTGTGCCCTCTTAGTTGATCCTTACTTCTGATACCAGATTTTTGGCAAGAAATTGAAAATTTTCTCAGATTGTTGTCTTGAACTACTATTTTTTTTTTTTTTTTTGAGACAGGGTCTGGCCCTGTCACCCAGGCTGAAGTGTGGTGGCACTATCTCAGCTCACTGCAGCCTCCACCTCCTGAGCTCAAGCCATCCTTCTGCCTCAGCCTCTTGAGTAACTGGGACTACAGGCATGTGTCACCATGCCTGGCTAATTTTTGTATTGTTTTTGGTCGAGATGGGGTTTTGCCATGTTGCACAGGCTGGTCTCAAGCGAGCCATTGGCCTCAGCCTCCCAAAGTGCTAGGATTACAGGCGTGAGCCACAGCACCCATCCCTCAAACTAATTTTGAAACAGTGCACTGTAATTAACTTTCCTTTTTCTCTTTTCTGTTACTCATTCATTCATTCATTTGACAGATGTTTATTTGGTGTATACTGTGTGCTAGGAATTCTGCTATGCAATGGAACACCATGGTGAATAAAAACAAACATGCCCCACTTTCATGGAATTTATAGTGTCAGGAAAAGGATTAATTAAATGTCTATCACACTAAGATAGGTGTGGGGTAAGGTGAAGGGCAGGTAAGAGATGTGATCATGACTTTCCTTTAAGGTTTGATTTTCTTGTAGTAAAGCCGTTAAGCGTATAGTTTTCAGATATGAGGCTGTAGATTGTCTATCAGATTCACTTGAGGCATTTGTTAAAAATGGAACCTGGGATCTTGCCTAGACAAACAAAATCACAATGTTTTGGGATGATTCTTAGGATTTGCATGAGATGTGAATTCTTAGACACACTCAAGTTTGAAAACTGTAGTTACAGTGGAAAGTGTGAATTTTCATTCTGTTTGGTAATTTTATAATGAAAAATTTCAAACGTACACAGAAGTAGGGAAAATAGGATGGTGAACTCCTGTTACTCAGATTTTGCAGTTTTCAAAATGTCATCACATTTGATTTCATTAATCACCCTTTTTCTTACCAAAATATTTTAAAGTAAATTCCATATATTGTGATTTCATCCTTACATACTTCAATAAGCATCTTTGAAAAAAAAAAAAAGACATTTTCTTACATAATCATAATGGCCATTATCATGCCTAGCAAAATTAAAAGTGCTTTGGTATCATTAATTCCCAGTTTATATTCAGATTTCTCTGATGGTCTAAAACAGTGTCTATTTTACAGTTGCTTTATTAGAATCGGGATCCAAAGTCCAAATGTTGCTTTTCTTTGGTTAGGTCCTTTAAGAGTCTTTTAAGTCTCTTCTTAATATAGAGAAATCTCATTCCCGCAACTTCTCCAATTCCCCTCCCCCTGCATGTTGAAGGAACTAGGTCAGGGATACTATACAGGACCTTGTTTTACATTCTGGATTTTTCTTTTTACTTTCCTGATGATATAATTTAACTTCTTCCTGTATTTTCCATATTTCCTATAGTAGGTAGATCTAAAAGCTTACTTATTTCAGATTTCTAGTCAGCGGTACTTAATAGATTGTATTTTCTTTGCCTCACACGGAGGTGCATAATGTCTGGCTGGCCTGTGGTGATGCTAAGGTTGATCATTCTGTTCAGGTGGCATCAGTCTGTGGTAACTTCCTGTAAGAATCCTTCATTAACCTTTCATCTAATGGTTCCATTCATTCATGATCTTTAGCTGAATCCCTGTTATTTCATTAGGGAATAGCAAAATAATGATTTTCTAATTCTGTTATTCCTTTTACATTTATTAACTGTAATTCTTCTGTTAAAAGTAGAACTTTTACATATTAATATCAACTAGGGCTGTATGTTTACCATGAAATACAATTCATGAAATACAGGATGAATGCTTCAATATTTTCCTTAATTGCCACTTTTTATAGCAAGGTACTTTGGAGACTTATTATGGTAGATATGCCACGAACTGGGTAATTTGAGGGAAGTTTAAGTAAAGGACTGTTTACAAAGGTGTAGATAGTATTTAAGGAAGCCAGTAGGGACAGTGCAGTGCTCTGTGACTGGCCACAGTGAGGAAGGGAGTTGCGATCGCCTCTAGGCCAGCAGGAACAAGGGAAGAGGAGAACAGCTGAGGGCAGCTCTATGGAAGAGAGCTCTCTGACAGGCGGTGTGGTTTCAAGTTAAAGAGGAGCTTGTTGATCAGATATTAAGGGAGGCAGAGGAATATATCCCCTACCCTTATTCTCCTCTCTCCCTACATACAGTCTCCTTCTGAGGTCTCCCATTACCTGAAAAGCTATTATGCATAAGAGCCTGTTGATATGATCCATGTGAGCCACAAACAAGACATAACCAACATTTATTTATTTATTTCTCTCTCTGTCTTTTTTGTTTTGTTTTTTATTTTTGGCATCATTATAAACACATTTAAAAATACTTTTGGTGTGTTTCAGTCAATTTATGTCATCCTTGCTGATACTCAGCTTGTTCTGTCTTTGGCTAATGGGGGCTTCTTCAGGTTGATTCTCTTGTTATTTGTATATGACTCTAATTATCTTTGATAGAGCGTCCTTGTTTTTTTTTTTGCTGCAATGAGGTACTCAGGCTCATCTTGTACATTTCTTGCCTCAGACTTGGAAATCAGCCATTCCTCCAGGAAACTCTTTCCTTTTGGTGGGGAATGCTACTCTTTACTACTGGTTGAAATTGTTTCTTGTCCTTGTTCAGTGAACAGAGCTATGATGTTTTATTTTTGAAAAGAAGAAAAAGTGCTTTATACTGATTATTTCATCAACTTCATGTCAGTTAGACTCTTTCATTTTAGGTTTTTCCCCCCTCCATACTTAAAAAGTGCTTTCTTTCCTTTTTGATTTAATTTTTTTGTGTGTGTATGTGAAACATTTACATGCTTTTTGGTTGGTTTGGGTTTTTTTGTTTTTGTTTTTGTTTTGAGACGGTCTTGCTGTGTCGCCCAGGCTGGAGTGCGGTGGCACCATCTCGGCTCGCTGCAACCTCCACCCCTGCAGTTTCCAGCAATTCTTCTGACTCAGTCTCCCGAGTAGCTGGGACTACAGGCATGTGCCACCATGCCCGGCTAATTTTTGTATTTTTAGTAGAGGCAGGGTTTTGCCATGTTGGCCAGGCTGGTCTTGAACTCCTGAGCTCACGTGATCTGCCTGCCTCAGCCTCCCAAAGTGTTGGGATTACAGGCATGAGCCACCACGAAAACAGGCCTGGCTTGTTTTTTGAGACAGGGTCTTGCTCTGTCGCCCAGGCTGGAGTGCAGTGGCATGATCACGGTTCACTGTAGCCTCTTCCTCCTGGGCTCAAGCGATTCTCTCACTTCAGTCTCCTGAGCAGCTGGGACTATAGGCATGTGCTACCACGCCTGGCTAATTTAAAAAATGTTTTGTAGAGATGGGATCTTGTGGTGTTGCCTAGGCCAAGATCAAATGCTTAGCCTCCCAAAGTGTTGGGATTAAAGGTGTGAGCTGCTGTGCCAGGCCCATTTACATGGTTTGAAAGTTAAAACTATACAGGATATATTCAGAATATTCTTACTTTGATCCACGTCTCTCTACCCTGTTCTTTTCCCTTTACTCTTTCTTTTGATTTGACATTTCAGTGTTTATTCTTATAAATATAAGCAAATATATATCCATATACAGATATACATAGATATATACATAGATATGTTTATATTCTTTTTTTTATCACTTTTTTACACAAAAAGTAGCATGCTACATATTGGGGTGTGATTTTCCTCATTCCTTTTTGCAGCTGCATCCTGTTCCATTTTGTGGGTGTTAGCATTGTTTATTCAGTCTCATGGATGGACATCTGAGTTGTTTATGCTATTAGTAACTTTGCTCATGAGTCTTTTTTTTTTTTTTTTTTTTTTGAGACGGAGTCTCGCTCTGTTGCCCAGGCTGGAGTGCGGTGGCGCAATCTCCACTCACTGCAAGCTCCGCCTCCCGGGTTCACGCCATTCTCCTGCCTCAGCCTCCTGTGTGGCTGGGACTACAGGCGCCTGCCACCGCGCCCGGCTAATTTTTGTATTTTTAGTAGAGACGAGGTTTCACTGTGTTAGCCAGGATGGTCTCGATCTCCTGACCTCGTGATCCGCCCGTCTCGGCCTCCCAAAGTGCTGAGATTACAGGCGTGAGCCACCGCGCCCGGCCTCATAAGTCATTTTATATTTTTAGCAGTGTGTCTTTGGAGTAGATTCCTAGAAGTGAGATTGCTGGGTCGAAGACACGTGCATATATAATTTTGCTCACTGTTAAAATATTCTCCCTCTCCTAAGAGTTGTGCTATTTTACATTTCCACTAGTAATATATGAGATTGTCTGTTGTCTTCACCAACAATATGTTGTAAGACTTGAATTTTTGTCTGTTTAATAGGTGACAAGTGGTATCTCAGTATAATTTTAATTTTATTTTCTATTTTTTCTATTCTGATGTAAATTTTAATTTCTGTTCTTCTCATGTGTAAAGTTTTTTTTGCAATTTTTCATGTTTTAGACTTTGCTTCTGCATTTTGTTACTTTGCCGCACGATTTTTAAATGTCTCCAAATTATCAATCTTTTTTTGCTTCAAAATTTTGAATCATAGTTAGAAAGGTTTCCCTTATGTCCAGATTATAAAGGAATTCATCCATATTTTCTCTGATACTTATGTTTTTTTTCCGTTTTTACTTTGACATCTATTTGGAATTTATCATGTATGGTAAATTTTGAGATACATCCAATTTTATCTTTATTCAATAAATGGCTATCTGGTTATCTCCACAGCATTTATTTTAAAATGCGTGTGTTTATTGGTCGGCAATGCCACTTTCTTCATATATTAAATTTCCATGTGTACTTGGGATTATTTCTAAACCTTCTATTCTGTTGGTCTCTGTTGCTTTTTCATGTGCTAGTACCACACTGTGTCAATTATAAAGGCTTTCTGATATCTCTTCAGCTTTTAAAATATCTAGTAGGGCCATCTCCACCCCTGCCCTCCCATGCACATGCACCGTCATATTGAAGCGCATGGGTGTTTTTTTTTTTAGGGATAACTAGCTTCCAACCCTGGCTTTGTTGTTTACTAGCCCTTGGTCCTTGGACAGTTTACTAAAGCAGAGTGATATCCATTTATCCCATCTCTGAAATGGGATGATGATGCCTACCTTATACTGTTGTAAGGATTACATGACACCAGCAGAACTGCCTTGTCAGGTATCTGTCAACCTTGTAGATAGTTAATATATACACCAATTTCTAAGAATATAGGCCTGTTATATATATCGTTCACTATATATAGTGAAGGAAAAACTGAACTAGGAATCTAAAGCCCTGAATTCTACTCTTGATTCTGTAAACTGAAAAATTGTGTTGCCTTAGATGGATAATACCCTCTTTCTGAACCTTGGTTTTATTTAAGAGTATAATGCAAAATTCACTCATCAAAACCATCTCCAAGTTAATTTGTCTTTAAATAAGAGTTTATTTAAATTCTCAACCTCTTCAAGAAGTTATAGATATATGCTTCTATTTGTTCTTCCTTTTTTTTTTTTTTTGAGGCAGAGTCTTGCTCTGTCACCCAGACTGGAGTACAGTGTGGCCTGTTCTCGGCTCACTGCAAACACCGCCTCCCAGGTTCGAGCGATTCTCCTGCCTCAGCATCCCGAGTAGCTGGGATTACAGGTGTGTGCCACCACGCCTGGCTAATTTTTGTATTTTTAGTAGAGACGGGGTTTCACTGTGTTGGCCAGTCTGGTATCGAACTCCTGACCTCAGTGATCTGCTTGCCTCAGCCTCCCAAAGTGCTGGGATAACAGGAGTGAACTACTGTACTTGGCCCTTCTATTTGTTCTTTAAGTGATTGCTTGAATTTTATTTTCATAACAGAAAGAAAAATAAAATGTTTCTCTGATTTTTATCATCTACCCTAAAAGTATTTCCTCATCTCATCCTGATTCTATTTCTTCTGATCATTTCTGATAGGCTCTTAGTTAGGGAGGCAGTGTGACATAGTAGTTAAGAGCGTGAATTCTGGAGTCATACTGGGATTTTTGACTCCCACCCAGGTTAGCCACTTGTTAGCCCTGTGACTCTGGGTAAAGTTCTTAAGAGGAACTCAAACACATCACCTTCAAATAAGATTAATCATAGACCCTCCTAGAACTCTTAAGAATATTAAACGTGATAATGCATGTAAGTGCTTTGCAGAGTTCCCAACATTTAGTAGATGTTAGCTGTTTTTAATCATCATTGTCATTATACATCCTTATGATTTGTCCTTGGGAAAAACTACTTTTGATCTAAGTGGATTATAATCTACCTCCCAGCTCTGCAGGCCAGGTTTTTATGTAGTTGTGTAATCTTGGACAAGTTACCTAACTTTTTTGAGTCTGAATATGTTTTAATCTGCAAAATGAGAATCATGATAATACATCATAGGTTTTAATTAGGAGGATTAAATGAAATAATTGATAGGTGGTGCCATAGTTACATACAAGTATTAGTAGTTAATTCTTTTCCTCGGTTTACTTTTATAGTATAGGCTTGATGAAGGTTCCACTATAGGCAAAAGTACTACTTGGGGGTAAAGTAGAGTGGGATACTTTTTTTGAAATGTTCCCTGAATCTGATCTGATCTTTTTGTTACTGCTGTGCGTAACCCAAATCCAAATTTTCAACCCAACATTCTTGGATTTGTGGGACAGCCTAGCAGCTTCCCAATATAATCTATACTACATCTTTTTCTTAACTGTAGTGCTTTTTGTCATGTGGTCTCAGTGTACCCGTTTATTTAGTCTTTATTCCCAGCATTTCCCAAAATAGACTGTGCTCCACTGGATTTTCTTGCTTTCTGTAGTGTCTCACCTACTCTTTCCTACTTTTGCTATCATATTTCCGGGACCTACCTTTCCCGCATGTCCTCCTCACACAATTTTCTCATCTTTGTAGTCTGACATAAATCACAGCTGTGTTAAACTGTTTTCTTTTTTGAACTCTTGTAGTCTCATGAAATTTAGAAATTGATCATAGCTGTCTTGTATAGGGCTATTTTGTTTGTTAATCTTACCTAATGAGAATTCCTTGAGGGCTAAGCACAGTAATTCTAGACATCAGTGTTCAGTAGTACTTGATTGTTGTGAATGATTATCTCCCCTTTCCCCGTTCCCTTGTTTTTTTCCAGTTCTTTCTCTGAATTAGTTGATCATAGCTATGTGGTATAGGGCTATCTTGTTTGTTAAACTTACCTAATGAGAATTCCTTGTGGGCTAAGCGCAACAATTCTAGACATCAGTGTTCAATAATGCTCATTAATTGTTGTGAATGATTATCTCCCCGATTTCCATTCCCTTGTTCTTTCGCTTTCTTTCTCTGAATTATTTAGGACTCTTTCAGTTGTAAGTGATAGAACCCAACATAAATATTTGTAGACAGGCTGTGCATGGTGGCTCACACCTGTAATCCCAGCACTTTGGGAGGCTGAGGCAGGCAGATCACCTGAGGTCAGGAGTTCAAGACCAGCCTGGCAAACATGGTGAAACCTCGTCTCTACTGAAAAAACAAAAGTTAGCCGGGCGTGGTGGCGGGCGCCTGTAGTCCCAGCCACCACTTTGGGAGGCTGAGACCGGAGAATTGCTTGAACCCGGGGGGGCAGAGGTTGCAGTGAGCCAAGATTGTGCCACTACACTCCAGCCTGTGTGACAGAGCGAGACTGTGTCTCAAAAAAAAGAATATGGCCGGGCGCGGTGGCTCACGCCTGTCATCCCAGCACTTTGGGAGGCCGAGGCGGGTGGATCACGAGGTCAGCAGATCGAGGCCATCCCGGCTAACACGGTGAAACCCCGTCTCTACTAAAAATACAAAACATTAGCCAGGCGCGGTGGTGGGCGCCTGTAGTCCCAGCTACTCGGGAGACTGAGGCAGGAGAATGGCGTGAACCCCGGAGGCGGAGCTTGCAGTGAGCCGAGATCGCGCCACTGCACTACTGCCTAGGCGACAAAGTGAGACTCCGCCTCAAAAAAAAAAAAAAAAAAAAAAAAGAATATTTGTAGACAAAAAATAATTTTAAAAATGCTTTATTTTACACTTTTATGGGAACATAGTAGATGTATGTATTTATGGGGTACATGTGATGTTTTGATACAGGCATCCAGTGTATAGTAGTCACATCAGGGTAAATGGAGCATCCATCACCTACAACACTTGCCATTTCTTTTATTTATTTATTTATTTTTTTGAGACGGAGTCTCGCTCTGTCGCCCAGGCTGGAGTGCAGTGGCGCGATCTTGGCTCACTGCAAGCTCCGCCTCCCGAGTTCATGCCATTCTCCTGCCTCAGCCTCCCTAGTAGCTGGGACTACAGGCGCCTGCCACCACGCCCGGCTAATTTTTTTGTATTTTTAGTAAAGATGGGGTTTCACCGTGTTAGCCAGGATGGTCTCTATCTCCTGACCTCATGATCCGCCCAGCTCAGCCTCCCAAAGTGCTGGGATTACAGGAGTGAGCCACTGTGCCCGGCCAACACTTACCATTTCTTTCTGTTAAGAATGTTTTGATTCTACTCTTATTTTATTTTTTTAATTTTTAACTTTTGTGGGTACATAGTAGGTGTATATATTTATTGGGTATATGAGATGTTTTGATACAGGCATGCTGTGTGTAATCACATCATGGAAAATGGGATATCCATCCTCTCAAGCATTTATCCTTTGTGTTACAATCCGATTATTCTCCATTAGTTATTTAAAAATATGCAATTAAACTATTATTGACTGTAGTTAGCCTGTTGTGCTATCAAATACTAGATCTTACTCATTTTTTTCTAGATAGATTTTTTTTTGTACCCATTAACTCTCCCCCCGTCCCTTTCTCCCCTATTGCCCTTCCTATCTCTGTCTCCATTCGTTGAGTTGTTTTGAGTTTTAGATCTCACAAATGAATGGGAACATGCGAGATTTACCTTTCTGTGTCTGGATTATTTCGCTTAACATAATGACCTTAAGTTCTATCTCTGTTGTGCAAATGATAGGATTTTATTCTTTTTTATGGTTGAATAATATCCCATTGTGTGTATGTACCACATTTTCTTTGTGTATTCCTCATGGACACTTAGGTTGCTTCCATATCTTGGGTGTTGTGAATAGTGATGTGATAAATATGGGAGTGCGGATATCTCTTTGCTATACTGATTTCTTTTGAGTATGTACCTAGAAGTGGGATTTCTGGATCCTATGGGTAGTTCGATTAGTTTTTTGAAGAACCGCCATACTGTTCTCCATAGTGGTCGTACTAATTTACATTCCCATTAACATTGTAGGAGAGTTCCCCTTTCTCCACATCCTGGCTTGCATTTATTATTGCCTCTTTTGGATAAAAGCCATTTTAACTGGGGTGAAATGATATCACATTGTAGTTTTGATTTGCATTTCTCTGATGATCAGTGGTGCTGAGTACCTTTTCATGTACTTGTTTGCCATTTGTGTGTCTTTTTTTTTTGAGACAGAGTTTCGCTCTTGTTGACCAGGCTGGAGTGCAATGGCGCAATCTCAACTCACTGCAACCTCCACCTCCCAGGTTCAAGCGATTCTCCTGCTTCAGCTTCCCGAGTAGCTGGGATTACAGCCATATGCCACCACTCCTGGCTAATTTTTTTTGTATTTTTAGTAGAGATGGGGTTTCTTCATGTTGGTCAGGCTGGTCTTGAACTCCTGACCTCAGGTGATCCGCCCGCCTTGGCCTCCCAAAGTGCTGGGATTACAGGCATGAGCCACTGCGCCCGACCATCTTCTTTTTTTTTTTTTTTTTTTTTTTTTTTTTTGAGACAGACTCTTATTTTGTTGCCCAGGCTGGAGTGCAGTGGTGCAGTCATGGCTTACTGCAGCCCTGACCTCCTTGGCTTAAATGATTCTCTCACCTCAGCCTCTTGAGTAGCTGGGACTACAGGTGCATGCCACCATGCCCGGCTAATGTTTGTATTTTTTTTTTTTTTTCTGTAGAGACAGGGTTTTGCCATGTTGCCCAGGCTGGTCTCAGACTCCTAAGCTCAAGTGATCCTCCTCCCAAAGTGCTGGGATTATGGGCATGATGTATGTCTTCTTTGGAGAAGAAATGTCCATTCAGATTCTTTGCCCTTTTAAAAATTGGATTATGGCCGGGCGCGGTGGCTCACGCCTGTAATCCCAGCACTTTGGGAGGCTGAGGCGGGCGGATCACAAGGTCAGGAGATCGAGACCACGGTGAAACCCTGTCTCTACTAAAAATACAAAAAATTAGCCGGGCGCGGTTGTGGGCGCCTGTAGTCCCAGCTACTCGGGAGGCTGAGGCAGGAGAATGGCGTGAATCCGGGAGGCGGAGCTTGCAGTGAGCTGAGATCGCGCCACTGCACTCCAGCCTGGGCGACAGAGCGAGACTCCGTCTCAAAAAAAAAAAAAAAATTGGATTATTAGACTTTTTTCCTCCTGAGTTGTTTGAGCTCCTTATATATTCTGATTATTAATCCCTTGTTTGCACATATTTTCTCCCATTCTTTGGGTTGCCTCCTCACTTTGTTGATTGTTTAAAAAAGAATTTTGGATTCAGGAAAACTTAGTCTCATTAAGGGTAAAGATTCAGTTGAACTTCAGTAAAAACCAGAACTTGGGCTTAAATATAAGCAAGGCTCCTTCTCTGTGTTCTCTTATGTTTTTCTTTATGTTGGCATCATTCTCTCAGATTGTAGACTGGTTTTAGTCACCTGTGGAAAATATGGCTGCCTACAGCACTGGTACTTTATATCTAACAGCTTCAGCTTTGACCATTGACTTCAGATCTTTGGGTCTTGAGTATAATAGAGCTCTGGAGGAAAGATTCATTTAGTTAACATTTAGTTCAGGTGCCCACTCCTTGACTAGACTAATTTTTTTTTTTTTTGAGATTGAGTCTCGTTCTGTCACCCAGGCTGGAATGCAGTGGCACGATCTCAGCTCACTACAGCCTCCACCTCCCGGGTTCAAACAATTCTCCTGCCTCAGCCTCCTGAGTAGTGGGGACTACAGGCACACGCCACCATAGGCTCATTTTTTTGTGTTTTTAGTAGAGACGGGATTTCACCATGTTAGCCAGGATGGTCCCAATCTCCTGACCTCATGATCTGCCCGCCTCGGCCTCCCAAAGTGCTGGGATCACAGGCGTGAGCCACCGCGCCTTGTTCCTTGACTAATTAATTGTGATAAGGCGGGTAGGATCACATGAGAACTGTGAGAATGGGGAGGCAGTTCACAGGAAAATGAGGGCAGTAGGGCAGGGCAGACAGTGTCATAGGTGTACATTATGTTACTCTTTCTTCCCTCTTTGTCCTTTGAGAAGTCATATACACTCTCCTAAAGTGCAGTTTTCTCAATCTATAAAATGGAATCAACAATAGTTTATTTCATGGGGTACCGATGAGGACTAAATGAGATAATTTAGAAAGCAGCATTTGAAACTTTACAAAAACAATAGAGTAACCTGGTGATAAGTGGCTGTACCTTCATCTCTCACCAACGTGCCCTGTGCTTATTTGGCCTGACCCCAAAGGTTTTGCAAATGATGTGACTGCAGCTGGTTTTCCAGATCTGCTTCTTTAGTGTTGTCCACCAGATAACTTGTGGTTACAAGACAAGTGCTAGGAGCGTCCAAGACTATTTGTTCAGGCACAGTGGAAAAGTCTTATCTTCTTACCTTCAAATAGAATCTCTAATTGATCTGACCAACTTAGGTATTATGTACCCATATCTGAATCAATCTCAGTCAAAAGAATGGTGTGCTGATGAGCATAGGTCTGCATCATGTGCTCCAGTCTTGGAACTGGGGAAGAGTCAGCTTATACCAAGATACATTACAGTTGCATGAAGGAGGGTTGGAAATTGGAGTTCATTTACCATTATTAAATTATCTGACATTAAAATAAATATTGCCAGCTATTTGCCACACTTCAGCTTAAGACCACCAACTGGATAACACTTGGTCTTTTAAGAGAGGGATACCTGTGTGCTGCGTTGCCTTGGTGCTGTGTCATAGTGAGGATTTCCAGATGCCTGTTTATGGATCCAACCACATTAGAACCAAATGCAGATTCTTGTGATTCATCACTGCTCCACCGTATGAGAATTGAAGGAAAAGTCTTGCCTCCCATTTAATAAATTATTTTCTCTTAAAAAATGTGGTTTAAAAATGCTAGGCTATATGAAGAGGATGAGCGTTTTCTGACATTTGCTAAAACGAAGCTGTGTTGGTTGTTTTTTTTTTTTTTTTTTTTTTTTTTTTTTTTTTTAAGATGAGGTCTCGCTTACCCAGGCTGGAGTGCAGTGGTGCGATCATGGCTCACTGCAGCCTTGACCTCCCAGACTGAAGCAGTCCTCCCCGAGTAGCTGGGGCTACAGGCCTGTGCCACCACAACTGGCTAACTTTGTTGAATTTTAGTAGAAACGATGAAGTCTTATGATGTTGCCCAGGCTGGTCTTGAACTCCTGGGCTCAAGCAATCGTCCTACTTTGGCTTTCCAAAGTGCTGGGACTACAAACAGTGCCTGGCTGGTTTTGTTTTATTTTGTTTGGTTGCTTTGATTTTTTTACTGGGGAAGGGAAAATCCAATTTGATACAGAAGCCAAGTGAAGAGATTCCCTCAATCATCATTGTAACTCCCCAATACCTTGTTCCTTCACCTGTCAAAAAGAATGGATTGGCTGTTTTCTTTAGTAGTTTATGAAGGCATTATTTTAATGTGAAGAGGCTATAAAAGAATAGTTTACAATTGGTCCATGAACAGCATGGTGGTTAGAGGTGCTGACTCCCCTAATAATTGAAAATCTGCATATAACTTTTGACTCCCCCCCAAATTTAACAGTTTTTTATTTAATTAATTTATTTTTTGAGACAGCGTCTCGCTCTGTTGCCCAGGCTGGAGTGCAGTGGCACGATCTCGGCTCACTGCATCCTCTGCCCCTCCGCCCACCCCTGGTTCAAGCGATTCTCGGCCACCACGCCGGGCTAATTTTTGTATTTGTAGTAGAGATGGGGTTTCACTGTGTAGGCCAGGCTGGTCTCGAACTCATGGGCTCAAGTGATCCACCTGCCTCGGCCTTCCAAAGTGCTGGGATTACCGGTGTGAGCCACTGTGCCCAGCCCCAAATTTAACAATTAACAGCCAAATTTAACAATGTAAACATTCAGCTAGCACATATTTTGTGATATATATACGTATTAATTTATTTTTTGAGATGGAATCTCGCTCTGTCACCCAGGCTGGAGTACGGTGGCATGATCTTGGCTCACTGCAACCTCTGCCTCCTGGGTTCAAGTGATTCTCCTGTCTCTGCCTCCCAAGTAGCTGGGACTACAGGTGCATGCCACCACACCTGGCTAATTTTTGTATTTTTAGTAGAGACGGGGTTTCACCATATTGGCCAGGCTGGTCTTGAACTTTTTACCTTGTGATCTGCCCACCTTGGCCTCCCAAAGGGCTGGGATTACAGGCATGAGCTACCGCACCTGGCTGTTATATATCTTATATACTGTATTCTTACAGTAAAGTAAACTAGAGAAAAGAAAATATTAGGAAAATCATAAGGGAGAGAAAAGATATTTACTATTCATTAAGTGGAGGTGGATCTCATAAAGGTCTTCATCCTCATTATCTTCATGTTGAGTAGCTGAGGAGGAGGAGAGATTGGTCTCTTTGTATCAGGGGTGGCAGAGAGGGAAGAGGTAAAAGATGGAAAGGGAGGCAGGAGAGGCATACTTTATGTATATTTTATTGAAAAAAATCTGCATATAAGTGGATCTGTGCAGTTCCAACTCATGTTGTTTAAGGGTCAACTGTTACAGAAAAACAGGTATTTTCACAGATTAAAAAGGTTTGGAAATTTACTGTTCCTATGAGATTAATTTTTTTTTCCCTAAATGGTAATACATTTTGCTTACTTAGCTTTTGGGCTTCTGATCTATTGTACTTTGAGATACTGATGCTCTTACATGTAAGCTCTGTGAGAACAGGTATCTCATTGTCTTGTTCACTGTTGTATCACTGACTCTTAGAGCCCTGCTTGACATGTTGTAAGTTTTCAATAAACATTTATTTGTTGTTGTTGAATTTCTAGAAAATATCTTTTGCTTGTTTGTTTCTGTAACAAAAGCCGAAGATGGTTGACATCATGTTAGGAAATAGGATATAATGGATAATTTGTTTAAATGTAAACTATCTATCTGGGGGATAACATTTTAAAACTACAAGAGGTCTATATGAAAATACAGATATTCTGCTCTCCACCCCAGTACCTCTTGAATTTTGAATGAAGGACCAAAAGCCAATAATGTGTTTTTTTGTGTGTGCGTTGTTTGATACAGGTTCTCAAAAATAAAGAGAATCACTTTATTTGGCTTCTGTATGCAGTGGTGGGATCATGATTCACTACAGCCTCAACCTCATGGGCTTAAGTGATTCTCCCACCCCAGCCTCCTAAGTAGCTGAGGCTACAGGCATGCTAATTTTACCTGGCTAATTTTAAAATTTTTAATAGAGACAGGGTCCCACTTTGTTGTCCAGGCTGGTCTTAAACTATTAGGTTCAAGGGATCCTCCTGCCTTAGCCTCCCAAAGTGTTGAGGTTACAGATGTGATGAAATGTGTCAACATTTGGCTGCATAATTCAAGGAACTAGTATTTTCTAAGTGACCAATCAATGCATGATGTTATAAAATCATCCATGAATAAAAGATCCATTCAAAGTAGAAGATAGACCAATAAATTTTAATGTTGCAAACTGGTGCAAAAAGTTCTGAAACCATTGATATAATTTCAGATTCCACAATGCCCCTAAACTTTAAGAAATACCAATTGTCAAATTTGATGAAGTAGAAAAGAATTTCCGGTTATCTGAAAAGGCTGTTAACGTACTCTTCCCTTTTCCAACTACTGACAATCTCAGACTTAACAATGGTTCACTTTATGACTTTTCCACTTTATGGTGGTGTGTGTAAAAGCTATATACATTCAGTAGAAACCGTACTTTGAGTACCCGTACAACCATTCTGTTTTTCACTTTCAGTACAGTATTCAATAAATTACATAAGATATTTGACACTTTGTTATAAAATATAAAGTGTTAGATGATTTTGCACAACTGTAGGCTGATGTAAGTGTTCTGAGCACGTTTAAGGTAGGCTTCGCTAAGCTATGATGTTAGCAGATTAGATCTATTAAATGCATTTTCAACCTATGATATTTTCAACTTACAAGTGGTTTATCAGGATGTAACCCCCACCCATCATAAATCTGGGAGCATCTGTCCATATCTGTGTGAAGTTAGATTTTCATGCTTCAACCTAAGACAGTGTATTGCCATAGATTGAATGCAGATGTAGATATGAGTGTCCAATTGCCTTCTATTAAGCTAGATACTAAAGAGATTTGTAAAAATGTAAGATAATGCCATTCTTCTTCCCAATTAAAAAAAGTTTTAGGCCAGGTGTGGTGGCTCACGCCTGTAATCCCAGCACTTTGGGAGGCCAAGGCGGGTGGATTGCCTGAGGTCAGGAGTTCAAGACCAGTCTGGCCAACATGGTGAAACTCCATCTCTACTAAAAATACAAAAAAATTAGCTGGTTGTGGTGGTGTGCCCCTGTAATCCCAGGTATTTGGAGGCTGAGGCAGGGGAATTTCTTTAACCAGGGGAATTTCTTGAACCGTTGGAGGTTGCAGTGAACTGAGATCATGCCACTACACTCCAGCCTGGTCAACAGAGCGAGACTCTGTCTTAAAAAAAGTTTTAATAAAATATGTTATTTGTAATAACATGTAACAGGAATATTTTTTAAAATTCCTGTCCTAGTTTATTTCTGCTGCTGTAACAGAACCAAGACTGGGTAATTTATAAAGAACAGAAATTTGTTTTCTCATAGTTCTGGAGTCTGGGAAGACCAAGATCAAGGCACCAGCAGGTCTGGTTCTCTGATGATGGTCTAGTCTCTCATCCCAAGAAGGTGCCTGGAAAGCTGTATCCTCCAGAAGGGAGGGGGACAATGTGTCCTCACATGGTAGAAGGCAGAAGGCCAAAAAGGGGCCAAACTCCCTAATCAAACGTGTTCATCATGGCATTAATATATTTATGAGGACTCTGTGCTCATGACCTTTACACCTCCCCAAAGGCTCCACCTCTCAACACTGTTGCACTAGGGATTAAGTTTCCAATAAATGAATTTTGGGGAACAGTTTCAGACCATAGCAAATTCGTTCAGATGATCCCTTTCTAGTTTCTTGAGAAAGGAACTTAGATTATTAATTGAAAATTATTATTCTTTTTCTTTTCTTAAAAAAATTTAGTTTAAGACAGGGTCTCACTCTGTCACCCAGACTGGAGTGCAGTGATGTGATCATAGCTTACTTCAGCCTTGACCTTTTGGGGCTCAGGCTATCCTTCCGCCTCAGCCTCTCCTGGGTGGCTGGGACCACAGGCATGCGCCTTGATGCCCAGCTAATTTTTAAATTTTTTTGTAGAGACGAGGTCTTTCTATTGTTACCCAAATGGGCCTTGAACTCCTGAGCTCAAGTGATCCTTCCACCTCAGTCTCCCAAAGTGTTAGGATTATTGGCCTGAGCCACTGCGCCTGACCATCATTACTCTTTTCTAATCATTTAATGCTCTACATTTTTTCTTTTCATAGTGATTTAGCTGCATTCCACAAATTCTGGTGTTGTATTTTCATTTTCCTTCAGTTCAATGTATATTTTTATTTCCTTCGAGGCTTTCCCTTTGACTCAGAAATTATTTAGAAATCTGTTGTTTAGTTTCCAAGTGTTTGGAGATTTCCCTACTGTCTTTTTCTTATTTATTGTAGTTTGTACATTTTGGTCAAAGATCACATTCTGTTATGGTTTTAATTCTTTTTAATTTGCTGAGGTTTGAATTATGGCACACAATATGGTGATCTGTCTTGGCAAGTGTTCCATGAGCACTTGTAAACGATGTGTATTCTGCTGCTTTGGGGTGGAATGTTACATAAATGTCAATTAGATCTTGTTGATTAATTGTGTTAAGTTCTTGATGATTTTCTGCCCAGTTCTATCAATTGTTAAGAGAGAAGTATTCAAGGTGCCAACTAAAATTGTAGATTTGTCTATTTCTCTTTGCATTTCTGTCAGGTTTTGCTTCACTTATTTTGCAGTTCTATTGTTCTGAGCACACATGGTTGAGATTGTTGTGCCTTCCTGGTGGATTGACTCTTTTGTGATCATGTAATTTTCCATTCTGTGCCTGGCCATTTTCTTTCTCTGAAGTCTGCCTTGCCTGACGCTAATATAGCCACACCCGCTTTCTTTTGATTAATATTTGCATGGTAAATAATTTCCCATTCATTTTCTTCCAACCTACCTTTGCATTTTAAGTGAATTTCTTGTCTGTGGATGGGTCATGTTTATGTATCCAGGTCTGCCAATCTGTTTCTTAATTGGAATTGTTGTCTAGACCATTTATATTTAATATAACTATCGTTATGTTAGGGTTTAAATCTGCTGTTATATTCTTTTTTTTCTGTTTTTACCTGTCTGTTTTTTGTATCCGTGTTCCTTTTTTGCCTTCCTGGGCCACTTGAACATTTATTATAATTCCCTTTTGACTTATCTGAAAGTGTTTTTGTGTGTATATATCTTTGTGTAACTTTTTAAATTGGTTACTCTAGGTATTAAATTAGGCATAGAAAGCATCATATTATATTGGTGTTGACATTTTACTAGTTCAATTGAAAGGTAGAAATTTTTCCTCCTTTTTGTCATTTTACTCTTGTTTGTAATATATTCATGTTTAATATCTTCTTACATGCATTGAGAAACAAGCAACATTATAATTTTTGCTTTAACTTTCGAGAGAAGAAAAATGTATTATCTTTTCCCATATTTTTACATTTTGTTCTTCTTTTCTGATATACCAGGTTTATTTCTTTCATCATCTTCTGTTTAGATAATTGCCTTTAACCATTATTTTAGAATGTCTGCTTGAGACTGATCTCTTAGTTTTTCATCATCTGAGAATGTCTTGATTTTTTTTTTCAGTGGATGTAGAATTCTGGTTTGACATTTTAAAAAATTGGCTTAGACTTCTTTGGGTGTGTCCTGTTTTGATGTTTGGTCAGCTCCTTCAACCTGTAGGTTTATGTCTTTTGCCAAATTTGGGGAATTTTTAGCCATCATTTATTTTAGTCCCTTTTAGCCCCATTCTGTTTTTCTTGTTTGTCTTCTGGGCATACAATGATACAGATGTTAAATCTTTTGTTATGGTTCCATGGAAAATGAATGATTCTCTTCATTTTTTTCCATGATCAAGGTCTGGTTATATGAGAATTTGTATAAGAATTTCAAGAAAATAACAATTAGCTGAGTTTTAAAAAATTATTTTCAGGCTGGGCGTGGTGGCTCACGCCTGTAATCCTAACACTTTGGGAGGCCTAGGCAGGCGGATCAACTTGAGGTGGGGAGTTCAAAACCAGCCTGTCCAACGTGGTGAAACCCTGTCTCTACTAAAAATACAAAAATTAGCCGGGTATGGTGGTGCGTGTTTGTAATCCAGCTACTCAGGAGGCTGAGGCAGGAGAATAGCTTGAACCAGGAAGGTGGAGGTTGCAGTGAGCTGAGATCGCGCCCCTGCCCTCCAGCCTGGACAACGGAGTGAGACTCTGTCTCAAAAAAAAAAAAAAAAAAAAATTTCATACTACTACTAACTAAAGAATGTATGATGTGTATTTATTTTTCCCCAAAGTAACAAATTAGATACTTAAAAGAATCATTTGAGAAATGACAAACTCTCTCTCCCCAGAGTCTGAACCATCTGAACTTCTTCAGTTACTCATGCCAGGAGAAAACTTTGATTGTGTTCACCCATACCTAGAAACCTTTACGGCAGTAGGAAGGAAATCATCCTTGATATTATCTGTGAATATATTTTTGTGACTCGTTCGGATAAATCTTTAAAAAAGAAAAAACAGTCCTGTGTGGTTGTTACTGATACTATCTTGTTTTACAGATGAGAATATTGAGGTGGTGATGGGTTAAATAACTTGCTCAAGATCACATGACTGCTAAATATTCTAGCTTGGAATATGAGACAGAACGCCATTTCTGTAGAAGTATTCTCTCACTTTACAAGGTTAATGTCTTAACTTGGTATCTTAAGCCTGTTCTCCCTTACATCTTTTGGAACCTTGTTAAATCATTTATCTTCTATAAAAATGTCTTTTCTACCTAAAAATGTTTCATCAAGTTTAAGTTTTAAATTGTGCACACTTCTAATTTTTCTCATTTAGCCATTTTTCTCATTTCTTCATTTTCCATTAAGTTTTCAATGGACCGTAAGCTGGTATGTGCACCTTCTCCTCTGATGAAGCATTCTACTTAAGAATAATAGGCCGGGCGCGGTGGCTCAAGCCTGTAATCCCAGCACTTTGGGAGGCCGAGACGGGCGGATCACGAGGTCAGGAGATCGAGACCATCCTGGCTGATAAGAATAATAATGCCCTTAAAAAATTGGCAGTAAAATATACGTTAACATGAAATTTGCCTTTTTTTTTTTTTTTTTTGAAATGGGGTTGTCCAGGCTGCTCTCAAACTCCGGGGCTCAAGTGATCTTCCCACTTCACTTTCCTGAGTAGCTGGGATTACAGATGCGCACTACTACATCCGTCTCCATTTTAACTGTTCTTGAGTACAATTTGGTGGTGTTAAAGTACATTCACAATTTTGTGCTTTCACCAGTATCTGTTTGCACTATATCGTCTGTTGCAAACAAACTCTGTATCCATTAAAAAGTAACTCTTTATTCCCTGTCCCTCCAGCCTATGGCAATCTCCATTCTACTTTCAGTTTCTACCAATTTGCCATTTCTAGGTACTGTGTATAAATGGAATTGTACAATATTTTTTCTTTTTTGTCTGGCTTATTTCATTTAGCATAATATTTTCAAATTTCATCTATGTCATAGTATGTGTCAGCATTTCCTTTTTTAAGGCTGAATAATATTACAGTGTATGTACATACTACCTTTCATCCATTCATCTGTTGGTGTACAATTGTGTTGTTTCTACCTTGGGCTATTTTGAATATACTGCTGTGAACATTGGTGTACAAATATCTGTTCAAATCCCTGCTTTTGGTTCCTTTGGGTGTATACCTAGAAGTGGAATTACTGATCATGTGGTAATTTTATGAGAAACGGATATACTATTTTTCATATCAGCTACCCTGTTTTACGTTCCCGCCAGCATTGCCAATGGTTCCAGTTTCATTGCATCTTCTCCAACACTTGTTCTTTTCTGATTTTTTAAAACAATAACTATCCTAATGAGTGTGAAGTGATGTTTCATTGTGGTTTTGATTTGTATTTCTGTAATGATTTATGATGTTGAGCATCTTTTCATGTGCTTATTGGCCATTTCTGTCTTTGGAGACATTTTTATCCAAGCTTTTGCACATTTTTAAAATGAGTTGTTTTGATTTTTAGGAGTGCCCTACATATTTTGGGTAATAATCTCTTATCAGACATATTACTTGCAAATATTTTCTCCCATTCTGTGGATTGCCATTTCACTCTGTTAATAGTGTTCTTTAGTGCACAAAAGTTTTTAATTTTAATGAGGTTTAGTTTGTTTTTTCTTTTGTTGCCTGTGTTCTTGGTATCATGTACAAGAGATCATGGTCAAATTCAATATCCTGAAACTTCCCCCTATGTTTTCTTCTAAGCATTTTATAGTTAGCTTCTACATTTTGGTCTTTGATCCCTGTTGAGTTAATTTTGGTATATGGTATATTGTGGGGACTCAAATTTGATTCTCTTGCGTGTGGATATGCAGTTTTTCCAGCACTGTTTGCTAAAAAGACCGTCCATTATTGAATGGTTATGTCACACATGTTGAAATTAATTGACCATATGTATGTGTGGGTTTGTGGTCTTTTTTTTTTTTTTTTTTTTCCCTATTCCATTTGTCTATACAGTTGACCCTTGAATAACATGGGGATTAGGGGCACTGACCACTACCCTCTCCCCATGCATTTGAAATACATGAAATACGTACTTTTTTAATTTCCCCCAAACTTAACTACTAATAGCCT
Source organism: Macaca thibetana thibetana (assembly GCF_024542745.1). Classification (NCBI taxonomy): domain Eukaryota; kingdom Metazoa; phylum Chordata; class Mammalia; order Primates; family Cercopithecidae; genus Macaca; species Macaca thibetana. Next base: position 59,560,106 of record NC_065595.1, read on the forward strand.
ACTGTTGACTGAAAGCCTTACTGATAGCATAAAGAGTTGATTAACAACATGTATTTTGTATGTTATCTGTAAATATATATATACTGTATTCTTATATAAAGTTACCCAGAGAAAAGAAAATATTACTAAACTCATAGGGAAGAGAAAGTATATTTACCGTTCATTAAATGGAAGTGGATCATCATAAAGATCTTCATACTCACCATCTTCACATTGAGTAGGCTGAGTAGAGGGAAAAGGAGGAGTTGGTCTTTCTGTTTCTTGGGTGGCAGAGGTGGAAGGGAGGTATAAATGGACTCATGCAGTTGAAACTTACGTTGTTTGAGCACCAGCTGTATATGCTTGTCCTTATGCCAGCAGTACACCATTTTGGTTACTGGTATTAGTTTTTAGCTCCAGAATTTGTTTCTTAATATAGTTTCTTTGTCTTTGTTGACATTCACATTTTGCTCATATATAATTTTCCTAGTTTCTTTTAGTTCCTTTTCTGTGTTTTCCTTCAGCTCTTTGAACATATTTAAGAGTTTTTAATGTCTTTATCAAGTCCAATGTCTAGGCTTCTTGGGTATGGTTTCTGTTCATTTATTTCTTCCTCCCAGCCATGTTTTTCTGTTCCTTTGTATATCTTGTGGTTTCTTTATGGAAAATTGGCCATTTAACTGTTATAATGTGGTGATTTTGGAAATCAGATTTTCTCTATTCTCCAGGGTTTGCTAGTGGTATGGCTTTGATGAGTGGAGGAACACTAGGTTCTTTGTCTCAAGTTGAATTAGAAAAAACTACATGGACACACGTGGATCACATACCGAAAGGAAGGAGAACACTTTTATTTTCACTTCTCTTTCTGGATGGGTAACAGATCGTCTTCAACATGCACTCCCCTGGAGTGTATTTTAAAGCGCTGGTGGCAGGCAAGCCCACAGGGAGTAGTTCCCCAGAGCTAAAGTGGGCTCCAGAGGAGCAATCTAAGACAGCTACTGAAGTGCCAACCCTTCCCGTTCCCCTCTATTTGTACCATCAGCCCCACCATCTCCAGTATATCCTACTTTCCCCTCTTCATTCTTACCCCTCCAGGAAATGCTTGATGGGAATGGTGCCATAAAGGTTCAAGTTTCCTTCTCATTACAGGACCTTAAGCAAATAAAGGGAGACTTAGGTCAATTTTCTGATGACCCTGATAGGCGTGTAGAAATTTTCTGAAATTTAACTCAGGTGTTTTATCTCATGTGGAGGGATGTTGTGATGCTGCTAAGTCAAACCCTCCCTGCAACTGAAAAGCAGAGTTCCGCAAGCAGCAGAAAATTATGGAGATGAACAACATACCTCCTATAGCAGACCAAGTTAAAAAAGAGGAGAAAAGGAAGGTGAGGAAGAGGTAGAAACTTCACTCCCACAAGGAAGGGAAGCAGTTCCGGTTAAATAACCCTAATTGGGATCCCAATAACTCAGCAGATGAATGGAAAAGGAAGCACTTTTTAAGGTGTATATTAGAAGGCCTATGGAAGACCACAGCTAAACCTCTCAGTTACTCTAAACTGTCTATGATAGACCAAAAACCAGACAAGAATCCCACAGCTTTTATGGAAAGGCTGAGAGGGGCACTAATAAAGCACACCTCTCTATACCCCGATTCAGTTGAGGGACAGCTCATCCTGAAGGACAAGTTTATTACACAGGCAGCTCCCGATATTAAAAGAAAGCTACAGAAGCAAGCAATGGAACCAGATAGCACCCTAGAAAGCCTCCTGAGAATAGCCACTTCAGTGTTTTACAGTAGGGATTGGGAGGAAGCCCGAGAAAAGGAGAAGTGGTACAAGAGAAAAACAGAGGTTCTAGTAGCAGCATTACAATCTTGTAAAGTCCAGAATCCCCAAGGTGCATCCTCTAGCTGTTATCAGTGTGGTCAGTCTGGGCATTTTAAGAAGGAATGTCCAGGAAGCAAGACGAAGCCACGTCGACCCTGTCCAGCTTGTGGTGGAGACTACTGGAGACAGACCTGCTTTGGTCTTTTGTTCTGGGTTCAGAACTAGTCTCCAGTAGTTCTGAGGGGTCCAGCAGGACTGATGGGTCCTGGAGCTCAAACCACTGGCTCCAGCGACTCAGACTGCCATTACAGCACAGGTGTCCCGGGCTTTCCTGCTAGACGAGAGCTGCAAAACACCTTCCAAAGGACCCTTTTTGGTGCCATCTCAGCTCACTGCAGCCCCCCGCTCCCAGGTTCAAACGATTCTTGCGCCCTAGCCCCCCGAGTCGTTGGGACCACAGACGCACGCCACCACCCTGCCTAATTTTTGTATTTTTAGTAGAGACAGGGTTTTGCCATATTAGCCAGGCTAGTCTCGAACTCCTGGGCTCAAACGATCCGCCTGCCTTGGCCTCCCAAAGTGCTGGGATTACAGGCGTGAACCACCATGCCTGGCCTGTTTGGTTTTTCTTGCTGATGGCTGTAGTACAAATGGCTATAGTCCATTTGTTTTGAGACTTTTCCAAATTGTTTTTGCAAAGACTATTCCTTACTGTGGGTGATCACTGAAGTCTTGATTCCTTTAGCTTGTATTCAGCTAATGTTTGGGCAGAGATTTCCTTGAATGTCAGGTGCTCCAATACATACCAAAAAAGCCTCAGAAAACAAAAAGAGAACCACCTCTCGGTCTTTGCAGATTTGCCCTCTGCTGGGGTACTCCTTTACCACTTAGCTAGGCTAGTTCTGAGTTTCAGGATGAAACTCAGATGAGATGAGAACTTAGGATCTTCTCAGGATTTTTCTTAGCATGCTTCTTTGCCTGGGCTTCACATGGCTTTTTAAATTCCTCTGTATACATGGCTGCTTTTGAATCATCTTATTTCCCAAAGAGTCTCACCCTGCTTCTCCTCTGGGCCTTAGATGGTCTATTCTTTGTGTTGTGTCCACTAGTCCTCCCTACTTCTCCATCTTTTACCTCAGGTGTATCAGTAGGTTTTGTAGTTAGCTTCCTTGTAGCCTTTATGAGCAGCGCATGCTGCTTTTCCTGCCTGTATTCTGAATTATGTGAAATAGAGTTTAGGTTCTTGCCTTAGTCCTTCAGGTATCTCCCATACAAGATAGAATGAACATACACAGTATGGTCTTATTCTACTCCCTTGGGTTCAAGGTTTGGGGGGGGGTGGTAAGAGGAGGAACCAGTCTACTACCTGCTCAAGACTTAAGATTATCCTTAGCGGGTGGGACAAGAGCAAGTAACCTGCCGTAACGCTTTCCTACCATTTGGGATAGCTTTTACTTGATTGGATATTTGCTTGCTTGTTATAAGCCTAAATTTTCGAGAACTTCTGCAGACCTGTTTCAGATAGCTTGTTACTTTTGATGTTTCTGTGGGTGAAGGAGAGCTTAGAGCTTCCTAGTCCATCAATTTGCTGATATCTGATAGTGACTTAAAATAAATTATGGCTCTGTGTGTGTGTGTGTGTGTGTACCAAGAGGGGAGGATCTCTTGAGGTTAGGTGTTTTAGTCCAGCCTGACCAACATGGTGAAACCCCATCTCTAATACAAATACAAAAATTTTTATGTGTGTGTATATTTGTACACACACACAAAAACATATCATAAAACTTATCATTTAACTGTTTCTTTTTTGTTTGAGACAGTCTCCCTCCATCACCCGGGCTGGAGTGCAGTGGCACAATCTCGGCTCACTGCAACCTCCACCACCCGGGTTCAAGTGATTCTCCTGCTTCAGCCTCCTGAATAGCTGGGATTACAGGTGCCTTCCACCACACCCAGCTAATTCTTGTCTTTTTAGTAGAAACGAGTTTTCACCATATTAGCCAGGCTGGTCTTGAACTCCTGACCTCAAGTGATCCTCCCGCCTTGGCCTCCCAAAGTGCTGGCATTACAGGCGTGAGCCACCTAGCCCATTTAACTGATGCTAAATGTATAATTCTGTGGCATTAAATCTTTCACGTTGTTATGCGACCATCAGTGATATTTAAATGGCAAATGATTTGGCTTCTTTTGCATTCACTATTCTGTTTGACTGCCTGAGACGTTTTAAATTCATTCTTAAGGCATTTCTGCTTTTTAAGTTCCTTCTCAGCTTCGTTGGTACTGTTCTTTCTGTCTGTCTTCTCTTCTCTGTGTCCTCCTCCACCATTTTTGCTCTGTGTACCTCTTTTGCTTTTCTTCCTTTTCTTTTCTTTTTTTTTTTGAAACAGAGTCTTGCTCTGTCACCAGGCTGGAGTGCAGTGGCGCGATGTTGGCTCACTGCAACCTCCGCCTCCCAGGTTCAAGTGATTCTCCTGCCTCAGCCCCCCGAGTACCTGGGACTACAAGCGGGCATCCCCATATCCGGCTAATTTTTTGTATTTTAATGGAGAAGTGGTTTCTCCATATTGGTCAGGCTGGTCTCGAACTCCAACCTCAGGTGATCTGCCTGCCTTGGCCTCCCAAAGTATGGGGATTACAGGCGTGAGCCACTGCACCCAGCCTGCTCTGTGTACCTCTTAAATGTTAGTGTTTCCCAGGGTTCTATTCTTGAGTCTTTCTCCACTCTCCCTGTTTATTCTTGTTGGATAATTGCATATGTTCTCACAGATTTAAGTGTGCTCTCATGACTCCCAAATCTATATTATAGTCCCAGTCTCTCTGTTAAACCCAAACTTATATCCAGTTACCATCTAGTTTTCCATGAAATGATATCCCAAAGGACCTCAGATTTAGTGTGTCTGAAATATTTGTCTTCTCTGCATATTATATTATCTGCCTTGTTTAATGAAGTTGCTGTCTACTTACATCAACTTGAAGATCATATAATCATTTTCAACCCTTCCTGTTCCTCTTTCAGTTATTCATCAGATTCTTTTGCTTCTAATGCCCCATTCCTGTTTCCCCAGTTTTTCAGTCTTTTATCCTTTTATGCTTGTATTACCACAGTATTCTCCTAGTTGCTTTCATCTCCACCTATCTCTTCTGCTTTTAATTTATCATCTTTATCATTGACAGACTACTAAAATAAAAACCAGTCATGCCACTCTCCCTACTGCAGAAATTCCTATGGTTCCAAATTATCAGAAGATAAATTCTTCTCCTGGTATGTTATACCTTTAACATTCCCTACCTCATCGTCACAGCTTTGACTCCTTCTCCTTCGTCTCCTTCTCACCTTTCCCAGTCCAGAACATTCTACTCTCATTCTCTGAATTCTCCTTGCTTTTCACCTCTAGATTGCCTTGCCCCACTTCTGTCTTATTCCTTCATAATTCTGTTCTTCAAGGTTCAGCTCAAATTTCATCTTCTCTGTAAAGCCCCAACAGCCCTTTCTCTCTTTATGTGGTACCTACTTACAACACTTGATATCCTATATTTACTTTTTCTACCTACTAACCTCTGAACTCTCAGAGACAGGAAGTATTTTCTTTTTCTGCTTTCCTGCAGAAGAGGAGGCAGATTTAGAAATAAATAATTATAGTATAACAGCTAAATACATAATTTCTGTAATAGCACAAAGGAGGTCATATAACATTGCCTCAGGGCACTGGGGAAGGCAGCACAAAGTAAGGGACATTTTGAGGCAGTCTTAATGTAAGAACGTTCACATTCCAACTGGAGAATAGAGCAGGTGCAGAGGTTCCATAGGGTAGAGTGAACCTGGCTTATTTGGGAAATGGCTGGTAGCACACTGTGGCATAAGCCCAGCTATGTGCATGTAGAGAAACAGGCTGGACAAAGTTGTGATTGGAAACTGATTGGGAAGAGCCGTTGTTTGTTGTACTAGATAATTTGGAACATTATTTACTTATTTATTGACTATAAATGTCCTGGGCAGCATTGACATGGGCATAGTAATGTCACAGTAGTTAAACAGATATTAATTGTATTTAATATCAGTTTGTTAAAATTCCCTAAGGAAATTGTTTTCATTTTCATAGCTGTGCTTAATTTTGATGAATTATTTCTTTATCAAGTGAAGAAAGATTGATTGGTTGACTGATTGGTTTTTAGAGACAGGGTCCCATTCTGTTACCCAGGCTGCGGTGCCATGGCGTAATCATAGATTACTGTAGCCTCAAGCTCCTGGGCTCAAGCGATCTTCCTGCCTCAGCCTCTCAAGTAGCTGGGACTGCAAGCATGTGGCACCACGCCCAGCTATATATATATTTTTCTTAACTTTTATTTTTGTAGAGATAGGGTCTTGCTATGCTGTCTAGGCTGGTCTTGAACTCCTGGCTTCAAGTGATCCTCCTGTCTTGATCTCCCAAGGTGCTGGGATTACAGTTGTGAGCCATGACATCTGGCCTAAGGGACTTAGTTAAAACAACATTTTACTACATATACCAAAAGCATTTTCTTTAAATGGTATATCCTCTCTTATCAGAGTTTGTCAGCACTCTTTAGTACCAGTGGGCAGTCCATTTTAGAAGTAGTTTGGTTTTCAGAAGCCCCAGTTTTGCTGCCATAGTTTTCAGTGAATTTTGAGGGTGGGGTAGTGTTTCTCCAAAAATATGTCCCTTAGGTTTAGAATAATAACCATTTAGATTTTGAAAATTTACCTAAAAATGAATGTTTCTTATAATAATGTAACTGTCCTTTCCTCGTTAAATTCTCATGCCTTATAATGTGTTATTTTTAATGGATTTAATCCTAAATGATGTTTTACACCTGACTCATTTTTGTTAATTCAGATCTATCCAGAAAACTAAAGTTTGCAGTAGTGTTGAATAATTTTCTTTTGCTTCTGCTTTTGCTTCAACTCTGTTATGGCATAACACAACAGGCCTCTATCTCCTCTTCCCTCTGCTCCCCGCCACCCCCATATCAGTGCTTTTCAGGAAATGTGAAGTGTTTTTACTTTAAAAATCACTGTAAAATGTTATACTTTTAATTGATTATGCCTGACTTTGTGTGTATATGTGAAAATACTTCTCTTATGTAACTACCTTCTTTTAACATATAACTGCTACAACTGGTCTACTACCCTTGTTCAACTATTAGTAGCAAAGAATTTAATTACTGTAATTTTTTGACATTGATTGGCCCCTCTGTTATATATTTTCTTCTCCACATTTTTTTTTTTTTTTTTTTTTTTTTTGAGACGGAGTTTCGCCCTTTCACCCAGGCTGGAGGCATGGTTTTGGCTCACCGCAACCTCCGCCTCCCGGGTTCAAGCGATTGTCCTGTCTCAACCTCCCGAGTAGCTGGGGTTACAGGTGCCCACCACCACCATGCCCGACTAATTTTTATATTTTTAGTAGAGATGGGATTTCACCATTTTGGCCAGGCTGGTCTCTTAACTCCTGACCTCAAGCAGTATGCCTGCCTCAGCCTCCCAAAGTGCTGAGATTACAGGAGTGAACCACCGCTTCTGGCCTCCTCTACATTTTAAAACTGATGATTAAGCTATATGATGGACATGTTGTGAAAGTAGAGGGTAGTTTTGCTCATGCCTAATCATAAAATTAAGTAAAGGACCAGTGGAAGTATATCCTTTGATTATCATTCCTCGTGAATTGTTTTTGCACTTGGATGAATGTTATGTTGACATTCTGAGTCCTGATACTAGAATTTGGACTTTTAGGAAGTGTAGAAGTGTTATTCTGCATTATTTTATGGAACTTCAGAGTGTTGAATAAAAGATAAGATTCCTGCCTCATTTATAGTGGAAAAGCTGCACAACATTCCTTGCGTTGTGCAACTTTTCCACTGCATTAAAATGGAAGCCTGCATCCCTCTCTCCCACCCGTGTCTTGACTCCCCTTAGAAACCTCAGTTGGTATATGCTTTGGTTAAGGTAGAAGAATACATTCTTGCCAACTTTATTTCCCTAATAAAGGCATACAAGTTTTGCTTATGGGTGATGCTGAAAAGTAATAGACTATCCCGCGGTATTGTAGAATTAAAGTGTATAGTGCCAGGTCCAAACACTTAGTGACCATATGTAATTAGTGGAGGCAGCTCATTTTTCATTAACAAACACATGATCAAATACTTGGTCACGCAAAACTCAGATGCCCATATGTAACAACAACAACAAAAGTACTTCAGATTACTGCACTGGGAAAGGGTTTAACATCATGACCTAAGATTTACTTTTAAGGTTTTATGACCACATGACTAAAATGTCTATTTTCTGTGTAGGTCATTCCTGTCAATAGGGAGACTAACATTGAGAGCTTTCAAATGTCAGTAACAGAAATAAAAGAGAGAGAAGTGAGACTGTTAAGGTCCAGACACTTCACATATTAACTCATTTAATTCTTACAAATCTGTTATGTGTTGTAATCATTATCCCTCATTTTACAAAAAAGAAAACTGAGGCTCAGAAAGGTTATGTGACTTGTCCTCCCAACATGTTAAATATACTATTTTTTTCTTTAAAATGCTTTTGCCTGGTTCTTTATTTTTTTAATGTTTTGACCCATCTGGAACTGATTACATTATTAAGCATCATGCAAAAACCATTCTTTCCCATAGTGCTGTTCAGTTATACAAACAACATTTACCAAAGAGTGAGACTTTGTAATGAGGATTGCTTAGGATTATCTGAATGTTCTTCCAGTTCCTGCCATGCAGCAGGCTATAGTCTGAATAGATGCTTTCCCATTTCAGTACTGCTTAGTATACCTTCACACTGCCATGCACTTGCTTAGATAATACTTAAATATCCTCTTAAAAGCAAAAGCTCGGCCAGGCGTGGTGGCTCACACCTGTAATCCCAGCACTTTGGGACTCTGATGGAGGAGCAATTGCTTGAGGTCTGGAGTTCAAGACCAGCCTGGGCAGTATGGTGAAACCCTGTCTCTACACAAAACGATAAAATTTAGCCAGGCATGGTAGTGTGAGCCTGTAGTCCCTGCTACTCTAGAGGCCGAGGCAGGAGGATGGCTTGAGTCCAGGAAGTGGAGGTTGCATTGAGCCAACATTGCACCACTGCACTCCAGCCTGGCCAACAGAGCAAGACCCTTAGAAAAAAAAACCAAAAAAAAAAAAACAGAAAAAATGCAAAAGCTCATGTGTGTCCTTTACTGCTAGGTTTCCCTAGAAAGAAGACCCATGAAAATCCAATACATTTTTATAATTAAAAATGTATATAGCTTGTATTTGTGATTATGAGGTATCTATTTTATATTAAACCTCACATTTTATTATTTAGCTGTTACCTTGTAAAATACTTATAGTAACAAATGTAGGTTTTTGATGTCTGTGAGATAAAGATAAATGCAATAGTAAGGAGAAGTAATGCAAAATAAAATTTCATGTCCTTACGAGGGGAAAAGCTCATGGATTGAAATCACTTGCAGCCAATCTGTGGTAATTTTCTTGCCCCTGGGCCCGCCAGACTTAGAAGGTAAAAAGAGCTACATATGAAATGAAAACAGCTTTTCTCCCAGTTCTCATCTAATCTTGTAGAGGGTGTTAAATGTACACAAGATGTGTTAGGGGACATTAAATATTAAAGCATATATTTTGTTATTTCATAAAAAAGGAAACTGTTCATAATGTGGTCCAAAAAAACTAACCATTGTTTGTTTGTTTCTTTAGGATGGATTGGATGCTTTGGTATATGATTTGGATTTTCCTGCCTTAAGAAAAAACAAAAATATTGACAACTTTTTAAGCAGATGTAAGTAATTTTTTGTGTAGGTTAATGACAGACTTCATATAACTACATTTTGACTTAGATCATTCAAGCCCTTATTTTTTCTTCTATTTACTTTTTGGTGATTTCATCAATGATTTCTACATAGAGTTGAGTAGGAAGTGTGTAAGAAGCAGTTTGGATGCCTGTTAGGAGAACCAAAGTACTTTGAAGAGAAAGGGATGAAAAATAGCTAAAATAAGTATTCAGAAAACTGTGCATTGAGTTTGAATAACCACACATTGAGTTTGAGTGACTGCTGAGATATGAGAATTTTTCTCCATGAAAGCTGTTTTATATTTAAATTTTACAGATACTCTTTTCTGAAGGCTCCTTTTTAGATTGGATATTATAATTTAAAAATTTGGTTAACTTACAACTTCAAACTTTTAATCTTAAAGAATTAATAAGATTTAGATCATAAAGTCCTCCTTCAATTATTTCTGTTTCTAAACTATAAATATTGATACATGTAAGTTTGATTGGTTTTGGTGTTGTCTTTCAATTTTGGTTACATGTGTTTTGTTACAAAGATTTTATTTTTCTAAATAGTCATATCTTTTTGATTTTTAAAATCATTTCTATACTTTGAAATCTTGTATTAGAATTTTTAAATTTTGTTCTTTTCGTTTTTCAATTTTTAAAAATTTATTTAGTTTTATTTGAGTTTTTGAATATGGTTCCATATTCTGAACTGAGAAGTTTTTAAGTATAAAAGTTTTAATTATTTATCATGTCCTATGGACATAGCAGTAAAATTTTATTAATGTTTACAATTGCTTACCTCCCTACCTGACAACATGGTGAAGGAACTAAAAAGATGGAGAGGCTTGACTGTATCTTAATGGTAACTGGTGTTTACAGAGATGGTGTAGATAAGGGGTAAATACTCCTTAGTACAAAGGCAGAGGGTGGGGCATGTTTTTTTTAAAAGTAATGGCTAGCAAGAATGAAATACGTGCTTCCTTAAACTTAGCTACTTTGTTGCTTTCATAATGTTAAGTGTGCTTGTGCATTATATTTTATAAATAGAAACATTAATGCTTTAGTAGAAATAAGTAAAATAAAAGTATAAATCTAAAGTAAACTGTTTTAACTGGTAAACGTGTACAATTTATTTTAATTTTTAAATTGGAGAAAAATGCAGAGAATAATATAACAAAATTTTAGGGAAGTCAAATGTAGCAGGTAAAAATCATGACCAAGGATAGTTTATGCCAGCATTACTAAGTTAGTATAAAATTCAAAAATCAATTAGTTTAATTTACCATATTAACGTACTTTAAAAAGGAAATTTAGTAGATGCAGAAAAAGCATTTGATAAAATTTAATATCCATTCACAATTTTTTTTTTTTTTTTTTTTTTTGAGACTGAGTCTGGCTCTGTCGCCCAGGCTGGAGTGCAGTGGCCGGATCTCAGCTCACTGCAAGCTCCGCCTCCCGGGTTTACGCCATTCTCCTGCCTCAGCCTCCCGAGTAGCTGGGACCACAGGCGCCCGCCACCTCGCCCGGCTAGTTTTTTGTATTTTTTAGTAGAGACGGGGTTTCACCGTGTTAGCCAGGATGGTCTCGATCTCCTGACCTTGTGATCCGCCCGTCTCAGCCTCCCAAAGTGCTGCGATTACAGGCTTGAGCCACCGCTCCCGGCTTCACAATTTTAAAATATCTGTCTGCAAACTAGGAAGTGAAGGAAGCTTCCTTTCCCCAATAAAGGGAATCTACAAGAAACCTACAGTTCAGATTTTATCTACTTGTTTAAGACAAATGCTTTTCCCCTAAGATAGGAAAAGGCAAATCTGTCCTCTCTTACCATTTTTATTTAACATCGTCTTAGAAGTTCTAGACAGTGCCATCAGGTAAAATAAAGAAAAGCCATACAGATTGAGAAGGAAGAAGTAAAACTTTCTCAATTTAGACAGCATGATTTTCTATATCGAAAATCCTCAAGATTCTGCAAAAAAGCTACATGAACTAGTAAGTTTATTAAGCAAGGTTGAAAATTAGAAGATTAGGCCGGGCACGGTGGCTCAAGCCTGTAATCCCAGCACTTTGGGAGGCCGAGACGGGCGGATCACGAGGTCAGGAGATCGAGACCATCCTGGCTAACACAGTGAAACCCCGTCTCTACTAAAAATACAAAAACTTAGCCGGGCGAGGTGGCAGGCGCCTGTAGTCCCAGCTACTCGGGAGGCTGAGGCAGGAGAATGGCGTGAACCCGGGAGGCGGAGCTTGCAGTGAGCTGAGATCCGGCCACTGCACTCCAGCCTGGACCAACTCCGTCTCAAAAAAAAAAAAAAAAAAAAAAAAAAAAAAAAAAAAAAAAAAAAAAAAAAAGAAAATTAGAAGATTAATATCCAAAAAGCAGTTGCACATACATTTATTAACAGCAAGCAATTGGAAATTGATTTATTATAACAAATACAGTGCCATTTACAATAGAAGCAAAAACATGAAAAATTTAGGAGTAAATCTGACAAAATATGTGTAAACCTGTATACTGAAAACTATACAGCATTGTAGACAGAAATTAAAGAAGACCTAACAAGATATTCAGTGTTCATGGATTGGACAATTCAGTATTACAATGTTAACAGTCCCCGGATTAATTGATCTATAGAGCCCGTATATTCTCAGAACCTTAGCAGACAGTTTTTTGTATAAAGTGACCAGCAATTCTTTAATTCATAGGGAAATGCAAAGGAAAATAGATAAACTGGGCATCATCAAAATTAAAAACTTTTATTTGTGCTTCAAAGATACTATCAAGAGTGAAGGCCAGGCACGGTGGCTTTCGCCTATAATCCCAGCACTTTGGGAGGCTTAAAAATGCATTTAAGATTCCTGCATGTTGTCCATGTTGTGTGAAGTAGTAACTTGTTCCTTTTTTCCACTAAATTGCAGAGCAACCTTCTATTGAATGGATGTACCTTGGTTTGTTTGTTCATTCCTCTGTTGAAGAACGTATTTGTTATTTCCTGTTTGGGGCAATTATGAATAAAGCTGCAATAAATATTCGAGTACAAGGTTTTGCATGAATTTAGGTTTTTTTGTTTTGTTTTGTTTTGTTTTTTTGAGATGGAGTTTCGCTGTTGTCACCAGGCTGGAGTGCAATGGCACGATCTCGGCTCACTGCAACCTCCACCTCCCAGGTTCAAGCGGTTCACCTGCCTCAGCCTCCCGAGAAGCTGGGATTACAGGCATGCACCACCATGTCTGGCTAATTTTGTATTTTTAGTAGAGATGGAGTTTCTCCATGTTGGTCAGGCTGATCTCAAACTCTCGACCTCAGGTGGTCTGCCTGCCTCCGCCTCCCAAAGTTCTGGGATTACAGGCATGAGCCACAGCGCCTGGCCATGAATTTAGTTTTAAATTGACTTGGGCAGATACGTAAAAACACAGAAGTAGGATTGCTAGGTTGTTTGCTAAGAATAGGTTTAACTTCTTAAGAAACTGCCAAACTGTCTTCCAAAGTGGCTATACCATTTTATTATACATTCCCACCAACAATGAATGAGAGTTTCTGTTGTTCTGCATCCTTGTTGCATTTGCTAGTGTCAATTTTCGTTTGCATAATGTCTTTCATAGAGCAAAAATTTTAATTTTGATGAAATCTAACTTATAAACTATTTCTGCATTGGTTGTGCTTTTTGTGTCATGTAAAAATAATTGCCAAACTCAAGATTGAATTTTTAAAGCAACTTTATTAAGCTATCATTTACATACTATAAAAATCAGCCATTTAAAGTGTACAATTCAAATGTGAGCTTTTTGAGTGTATATATATTTATAGAGTTGTGCAACCATTACCACAGTTACTTTTACAACATTTTCATCACTTCATAAAGTAACCTCATACCCATTAACAGTCAGTCTCCATTTGTCTCCAGGCTTCCAGCCCTAGGCAACCACTAATCTAATTTCTGTCTGTATAGATTTGCCAACACCCATTAACTTTAAGTCACTCTCCTTTTCTCCCTAGGCTTCTAGCCTTAGGCAACCACTAATCTATTTCTGTCCCTATAGATTTGCCAACTCTAGAGACATTTCCTATAGATGGAATCATCAATAAAATGGTCCTTTGTGACTGCCTTCTTTGGCTTAGCATGTTTTCATTGTTCATCAGTGTTGTAGCATGTGTCAGTATATCATTCTTTTTAATTGCCAGTAGTATTCCATTGTATGGATGTACCACATTTTGTTTATCTGCTCATCAGCTGATGGACATTTGTATTGATTCTATTTTGGCTTTTATGAATAATGCTGCTATGGACATTTGTGTAGAAGTTTTTGTGTAGACATATGTTTTTATTGTTCTTGCGTAGATACCTAGAAGTGGAATTGGTGGGTCATATGGTAATTCTATGTTTAACATTTTGAGAAACTCAAGATTGATTTTTAAATGTATACTTTTATTACTTTGGAGTAAATATATGTGGCTTTTCTGTTGTTCCTGAATAGATAAATGCAGTATGTGTTTATCTCCATTTGCATATAATGTCAGTAAGTGTTTTTAATATTTCAGTAGCATCAAGTACAAGTATAGTCTGTATCCTTAAGGATTGTGGGGACATACAATGTAATAGAAGAAACAGACCTATATAAACAATCCCAATTCAGATTGTTAAGTGAAATATAGGGAAATAATGTTGTCCCAGAGAAGGGAGTCATACTTTGTGCTCAAGAGGGAATCAGGAATGTCTAAAGAGGAGATAGAAGATTAGATCTTGTTTAATAATAACTTGGTCAGATAAGGTGGTGGGGGAAGTCATTTTAGGTTAGTGATAACATCTGCAAAGGCACAGAGATGAAGCAGTATGGCTTATACAGGTAATTGCAAATAACTAGGCATTGCTAGAGCATAGTTGTGGGGAGTAGCTTATGTAGAAATGTAAGACTGGACAGTCACTAACAAGATCAGTTTTTTTTTTTTTTAAATGTAGAAATGTAAGACTGGACAGTCACTAACAAGATCAATTTTTTTTTTTTTTTGCCATGTTGAGTTTGAATTTAGGAGTCTGGATTTTTAATTTATATTTATTTTTTGTTGGTCTGTTTATCAAACTGGATTACTCTGTGTGTATGTGGGTGGGTGGATGCGTGCATATGTGCCTGTGCAGTCAAAATGTAGCACATCTTCCTAGAGCATGATTTTATTTGAACATTTGGACATTAAGTAATTTTCTTAATTAAAACCGTGCTAGGTGCAGTGGCTCACATCTGTAATGCCAGCACTTTCGGAGGCTGAGGCAGGTAGATCACTTGAGCCCAGGAGTTCGAGATTGGCCTGGGCAACATGGCGAAACCCTGTCTCTACAAAAATACAAAAATTAGTTGTGTATGGTATTGTGTGCCTGTAGTCCCGGCTACTTGCGAGGCTGCAGTGGGAGAATTGCTTGAACTCCGAGGTGGAGGTTGCAGTGAGCTGAGATTGCGTGACAGAGACCCTATCTCAAGAAAAAAGAAAAAAAAGTCAGATTTTTATGGAATTGAATATAACATTCTTGTTAATCTTTCAAGTAAGTTTAATTTGTGAGCTTTTTAGGGCTGCTTTCACTACTCTAAAAGTGTGCAATGTATACTGGGCTTTTTTAGGCAGAGTAGCAGTATTCTGGTCAAATAGTACATGGTACTTAATGTTTATTACCATATTTTACCTATTCTGACATTTAAAAAAATTTGAACGTTTTTGAAATTAGAATGTGTCTTAGAATCTCCAGTGGTACATAAAGTAATGGTACATTTTGTAATCTAGGATCTTAGGCTAGGCAAAAATACATTTTTTTTTATTAGAAAAGCAACAAAGGGTCATTATAAAAAACTTAAAATATATAAAAACGTGGCAGAATACTCTGTAGTCTCACCAAACTCAGAGATGACTGCAATTATTGTTTTGGCATATTTTCTTCTGGCTTTTAAAAAAATTCATATCTGTATATCAGTATATAATTATGTTTTTAGAAAATCAAGTTCATATACTGTATGCAGTTTATTCTATTCTTTGCGCAACATTATGTGCTGAACATAATTCTATGTAATTAAACATTCAACACAATTTTAAATGTTGCCTAATACTCTATTATATGTATATGAAATTATTTATTCTTTAAAATTGTAAAAACTATTTTATTGTAGAAATCTTTGTCCCACGTTGTATCTCATTTCCTTAGGATAAATTCCTAGAAGTAAAATTCACTGGGTATAAAGTATGATTTTTATTTATTTTCCATTTAGTTTAATTTTTTTCTTGATACAGAGTCTCAGTCAGTCACCCAGGGTGGAGTGCAGTGGCCTGATCTCAGCTCACTGCAGCCTCCATCTCTGAGTTCAAGTGATTCTTGTGCCTCAGATGTCCACCACCATGCCCAGCTAATTTTTGTATTTTTAGTAGAGACGGGGTTTCGCCATGTTGGCCAGGCTGATCTTGAACTCCTGACCTCAAGCAATCCGCCCGCCTTGGTCTCCTGAAGTGCTGGGATTACAGGCATGAATCACAGCGCCTGGCCAATTTTTAAAACAGTGTTAGGAAAAATCATCCATTTGCTTTCTTGAAAATTAGATCCACGAGTTTATATGTGATCAAAATGCTTTTGAATTTTTGGTAACCCAGAAGCTATAAGTTAGCCTTTTTGTACTGGTCCTTTTGCTAACTTGTGATCATTTGGAGAATGGTTAACTCTAAACTACTAGCTCTAACGATTAGCTAGTTAGTGGTTGTCAAGACTGTGGTTCCTATTTATGACTCAATTTGCTCATTTCATTTCTTGCTGAATATGTTGTATAGTAGTATTTCACTTCTCTGAATCTTAGCTTTCTGCCAGCATCACCTGACTCAATATAGTTGACAATCAGAAATCGCTAAAAGGGTCTAGGTGGTCACAACATCCTATTTGGAGGTTTTAGAATGAATGAGAACTTACCAGATTTATAATTTTGCAAGTATTATTTTGCATAAAACTAATTTTGTGAATAACAAAGAGGTCGAAATCTGCCATAGGAAAAGATAAAACAGTTTAAGAAGGATTGGAAGTTCTGAGAAGTTTGCTGTTTTAGGTGAGGTGTCCAGGGGAGGCCTTGCTAAAAGGTGACATTTGAAAAAAGAGTTGAAGTAGTTGAGGGAGTTAGCCATGTGGATGTCTCAGGGAAGAGAGTGGCATACAGAGGAATAGCTAGTACAAAGGCCTGGAGGGAGGAGAGTGTACCTGACCTGTTTGAGGAACATCAAGGAAGCCAGTGTCGCTGGAGAGGACTAGGCAGGGGAGAGAATTGTAGGATGATATCATAGAGGTAAGGAAATAAGGAGGCTGGGTCATGTAGAGTCTTGTAGGCCATTGTAAAATCTTGGGCTTTTGCTGTGGGTGAGATGGCAAGACATTAGAGACTTTTGAGCAGAGAAGCGACATGATCTGACTTGTGTTTTAAGAATATCACCCTGTGGGCCGGGCGCGGTGGCTCAAGCCTGTAATCCCAGCACTTTGGGAGGCCGAGACGGGCGGATCACGAGGTCAGGAGATCGAGACCATCCTGGCTAACACGGTGAAACCCCGTCTCTACCAAAAAATACAAAAAAAACTAGCCGGGCGAGGTGGCGGGCGCCTGTAGTCCCAGCTACTCGGGAGGCTGAGGCAGGAGAATGGCGTAAACTTGGGAGGCGGAGCTTGCAGTGAGCTGAGATCCAGCCACTGCACTCCAGCCCGGGCGACAGAGCGAGACTCCGTCTCAAAAAAAAAAAAAAAAAAAGAATATCACCCTGTGTTGAGAATAGACACAGGGAAATCAGTTGAGAGTCTATTGCAGTAATCCAAGGAAGAGATGATGGTGACTTGGTCTAGCATAGTAGCAATGCAGAGGGTGAGAGTTATCGGATTCCAGATACATTTCAGAGAGAGAGCCAACATATTTTCCTGAGAGATAGGATGTGGAGTGTAAGAAAAAAAGGAGTCAAGAATGGCCCCTCGGTTTTGTCCTGAGCAAAATTGAGACATCAGCCAAAGTGTGAGACACATAGGTTTAAGTTTTGGGTGAGAATATGTCTTCAGTTTTTGGCACGTTAAATTTGAGATGTTTTTCAAGAGAGGATATATTTTGAAAGTAATTGAATATGTATGTTTGAAGTTTAAGAGAGACGTCTAGACTAGAGATAAAAATTTGGAAGTTGATATGTAGATGGTTTTTAAAGCCAGAGAAGTGAGTGTAGATAGAGAAGAAGTCACCATCAAGGACTGAGCCTTGGAATGCTCTAGTGTTAAGAAATCTGAGAGAAGGGGAGGAACCAGCCAAGGCAACTGAGACTACTGAGGTTGAAAAGTAAAATCTTCAGTATTGTTGGAAGAATGTTGTGTCCTGAAAGTCTAGTGAAGAGTATGTATCAGGAGAGAGTGATCAAACTGTTAAAGCCACTGATATATCAAGATGAGGGTTGAGAATTGACCATTGGATTTAGCAACATAATGCTCATTTGTGACTTTGACAAGTAGTTTTGAAAGAAAGGTTAAGAGCCAGAGCCGAACTGAAGTGGGTTTTAGAGCAAATAGGAGGAAAGATTTTAGTCACAGAAAGTGTAGACAACTTATGAGAAATTTTGCTGCAGTGGGGAGTTGAGTAATGGGACAGTAGCTGCTGAGAGAAATGGGATCAAGAGATTATTTTTGTTTGTTTCCCTAAGATGGGAGAGAAAACAGCATGGTGGGATCCAGTTAGGAAGGGGAAAGCTTAGTAGTAGAGGAGAAAGGGGAGAATTGCTTGAGCAATGTCCTTGAACTACAGTAATAAAAAAGGATGACATCTAGTGCATGAATGGAGGGTTTGACTTAAGATAGAAGTAGTCTCCCATAGTAAAAGGTGAAAAGACAAAATATATGCTTGTACATACTGATAGGTAAGTGTATAAGTGGTGGTAAGTCCGTGGTACTTTTCTTCTGTTTCGTTTGTTTCAGGATAGTAGCCAAACAAGATCATTAGCTGTGAATGAGGATCAGTGGGAGAGCTGTGTGAAGAAAGAAGAAAACTTGAAATATGTCTCTAGGAGAGTGGGAGAGTGACTGGAAATTTAGGATTACCAAGTAGAACTAAGGGCCAACTTGATGTTTGTGATTATGAATTTTAAAATAGGATCAGTCATTGTGATTTTATGTATTTATTGAGACATATTTAACTGCATGGGTGCTGACATAGAGTAGTTGGAGAGTTGGATTTAACTATAATAGAATTGTTGTTTTGCCAAACTAAGTAAAGTGAGGCAGAAGAGAGCTCATGACATTAAAGGTATATGCAAGGGAGTGATTATAATAATTGACCATGTAATTTAAGCTGGGTAAGTAGGAAAGAGAGGCTATCAGTGCAACGAGGGAAAGTACGAGTGGAGTAGGATCAATGGATTGGAGGTCCTGGTGGGGTTGGGGTTGTTAGAGTTAAGATACTAGAGGAACTAAGCAGGAAAGCTATAAGAGAGTGCTTAGAAAATGTAAGTTTTCTAATTGAAATTGTGGGAAGATTGTAATTACTAGTAATGACAAGGTCTAGTATGTGACCATGGAAATGAGTGACCAAGGTAACATAGAGGACAAGATCATTGAAGGAGAGAAGTATAGGTGTTGAGAGGCCAAGGTACTTTAAGTATTGTCTGTGGGTACATTAAAGTTATTAAGAATTGAAACAGGAAAATATTGGAGAGAAGTTCAGTAAATCAGAAGTAAAGCTGTCTAGCAATGAGACGTGGTGACCTCTGAGAGTCAGTGGATTACAGCAACAATGAGAGGTGGGAAGTACAACCTAATGAAAATCAAAGCTAGCAGATTTAGGGGTGGGGATGTGAAGATCTCCCACTTTCAGGGTTGGTAGTCTAAGGCATGTGGATAAGTAAAGGTCCTGACTTGAGAGCTGTGGGGAAGCAGTGCCCTCAGAGGGCCACTGGGTTTTATTAGAGCAGGAGGTGGTGAACTACAGCCCACAGGCCAAATCTCACCCACCACTATGGCTCATGAACTAAGCATGTTTTTTGTATTTTTCCATGATTTAAAAAAAGTCAAAAGAATAGTATATCATGAATGTGACATAGTAGGAAATTCAGATTTTAGTGTCCATAAATAAAGTTTTCTTGGGATGTTGCCATACTTTAAAAAATGTATTGTGTGTGGCGGCTTTTGTTCTACAACACCTAAGCTGAGTAGCTACAACAGAGACCATATGTAATTCTCTCCTTGCTTCACACTGCTGCTCAGCACAGTAGACATCACAGTGATGCTGTTACAGCTTGAGTTTTGAGTGCTATATGTACCACCATACCACAACATTTTATTTATTTTCTATTACCAGTGTATACGCATTGTGTCAAAGCAAGAAGAGAAGAGTATACTTCAAATGCTGTCTTTTTATCCCCTCCCGTAAGAGGCTGTCGCACAGGCAGGAGTGCAGTGGCACGTTCATAGCTCACTGCAACCTCGAACTCCTGGGCTCAAGCAGTCCTTCTGCCTCAGCCTTGCAAGTAGCTGGGACTACAGGTGCATGCCACCATGGACCTGGCTAATTTTTTAATTTTTTGTAAAGACAAGTCTTGCTATGTTGTCCAGGCTGGTCTCGAACTCCTGGCCTTGAGCAGTCCTCTTGCCTTCGTCTCCCAAAGCACTGGGATTACAGGTGTGAGCCATCATGCCCAGCCCAAATGTTGTCCTTTTGAAGCACAATGGAGTATGCATTATTTTTATCAAGTTAGGTGGCAAAGCATTTTTTAAAATTATGCAGTGACAGTATAGCTGTGCTAAAGGAATACAGTGTACATTGGACATTCCCAGACTAAGCACTCACTATGATCTTCCCGACATAGGACAGCAACAGTAAGAAAAAAGAGAAAATTTAAAACGGAGTATCTCATCCCCATAAAATTTCTTCATAAAGAAAAATGATCATGCAGGCTTAACAAAAATTAAAAAATAAAAAAAAGAGGCTGCAATGTTATGTAAGCGTACGAGTGGTGTATTCACTAGCCGAGCAGAGAAAGCTGTTCACTGATGGTATGTGATTGCAGCAGCCAAACAAATGTGTACAGAGACAAAAACTTGCCTAAGACTGTTAGTTAGCCTTTGGGAAAGAATAGCTGCTCAAAGAATTGGGGGCATTGGGAGTGGCGTCAATAGTCAATTAAAAAAACCAATCTTGAGTTGTTTTCCTTGACTCTTGTTTATTTAAGGAATCAATGCAGAGTTTGAAGTGACTGAAGAATTAGCCTATAGTCTCCCCTTACAGACTTGGGAAAGCTTGGTCTTATTTTCTTTAGAATATGTATCACAATGTGAAATTAAGTTACATATTTATTCATGTACTTATTATTTCCCTTTAGAGCAGCAGTCCCCAAACTTTTTGGCACCAGGGACCAGTTTAGTGGAAGACAGTGTTTCTATGGACAGGATGGGGGTTGGGGGGTGGCAGACGGGATGGTTTTCTGAAACTGTTCCACCTCAGATCATCAGGATTAAAAAAAGATTCTCATAAGGAATATGCAACCTGGATCCCTCGCATGTGCAGTTCACAATAGGGTTTGTGCCCCTGTGAGAATCTAGGACCACTGCTGATCTGACAGGAGATGAAGCTCAGATGGCAATGCTTGCTCACCCACTGCTCATCTCCTGCTGTATGGCCCAGTTCCTAATAGGCCGTGAACCGGTACAGGTCTGTGGCTCAGGGGTTGGGAACCCCGTTCTAGTGCATGCATTGTTTTCTGTCTCAACGGAGCCATAAGCCTACAAAGTTGAGGCTGTATAGTACCCCTAGACCAAGAGTGGGTTTCTTACGTGACTACTTGACAATAAATAGGCTTCTGTTTAAGATCCTGAGATTTGGGTGGGTGTGAATACACAGTCCTGAGTGTTTGGGAAACTAAAGTCTAATGCTTAGAATTTTACCATTAAGTTCTTGATTAGTTCTAGGTTGGACCATTGGTGAGATGAACTGAGAAAACTAGGACCATAGAAACTCTGAGTTTGACTGAAAGCCATCCAACAGAGGCATTTACACTTACTAGCACATAAACCTGTATTAGAACAAGCTAAAATCCAAGGCAGTAGAACATAGAAAGATCTTTTAGATTTCAAATGACTTGTCTGCAGCCTTTGTCAAGACTCTGCAGCCTATTCTAGCTCATATAGCTAGAGCCAAGAATCTTTTCTTAACCTCACAGGCTATTATATTATCCAGGTTCAGAACTTTCTGTCTCATCTGGGATATTACAATACTCTTAAAATTCTCCCTACCTCCTGTCTTGCCTTTATTGAACTCATCTTCTACATATTCCCTAGAGTAGTTTTCCTGAAATGTAAGTTTGACTATGTTGTTTTGTCCACCGTAATTCCTTTTCATGGCTTGCTGCCCATAGTAGTGGTGTTTCTCAGTTCCCAGCAGATTCCAGAGGATTCCTCAGGGGCTGTATTATGGAAGAGCCTAAAGTAGATGAGGCTCTGTCTCTTGTCTGACACCTTTAACCTCCTTTAGAACAGAGCAGTTTCTTTGA
Source organism: Macaca thibetana thibetana (assembly GCF_024542745.1). NCBI lineage: Eukaryota > Metazoa > Chordata > Mammalia > Primates > Cercopithecidae > Macaca > Macaca thibetana. The sequence continues at coordinate 59,582,217 of NC_065595.1, forward strand.
TCTATTTTATATAGAGAGCTACTTTAAGCTTTAATGTGAAAATGGTTTTTGATACTTAAATTATAGTGTTATTACTATAACTACTGGCTGACAGGTAAAGTTCAAGCTCCTGAACTTATCTGGGGCTTTCCAGCCTCTTCTGTCAGTCCTTACTACAAACTTGATACTCCAGCAACATAGAACTTAGATACAGTTCCTCTGTGCTTGGTTTACATTGCTTGTCTGCTTATATTTGTTGGTTCTTTCCTTTTTTTTGAGACAGGGTCTCACTCTGTTGCCCAGACTGGAGTGCACTGGTGTGATCTTGGCTCACTGCAACCTTCACCTCCCAGGCCTAGGTGATCCTCCTACCTCAGCCTCCTAAGTAGCTGGGACTACAGGAAACTGCCACTGCACCCAGCTAAATTTTTAAAAATAGTTTTTGTAGAAACAGGGTTTCATCATGTTTCCCAGGCTGGTCTTGAACTCCTGGACTCATACATTCCGCCTGCCTCAGCTTCCCAAAGCGTTGGGATTACAGGTGTGAGCCACCATGCCCAGCCTGTTCTTTCTTTCATTGTCTATCACCTAGCTAACCACTACTATTCAGTTTAGACTTGTTTCAGGTACCATCATTTACAGAATCTTGCTACCTATCTCTCACCCCAGCAGGCTTTGGTTAGGTGTCCTCCTTAGTACTCAAAAAACTGTTTATCTTCCTTATTACATTATTTTGAATTCTTTTTTTCATTGTTTCTGTTTCATTTGCTAGTGTTTGAACTCTTAAAGAATAGGAGCTACATTTTAAAGTTACCTTTATTTCCAGTGCTGTACAGCCTGATGTGTGGTGGATACAAATATTTGTGCAGTGAATTAATTGATTATTGTCTATCTTTCTGGTGCATCTTGCAGTGAATATGTAACCTAAAATTAAATGTACTTATAACTTTGTAAAAATTTGTTCTCTGTTGCATGTATTTATTGATCATAAAGTACACAAACACTTAAGTTTAAATTTGCATTTGAAAGGGAAAACAAGAATATTAATACAGCTCTTATTAGGAGCTGGAACTGAAGTTTAATAGCTGCTGTGTATTTTGTACAACTCTGAAATGTGAAGCTTTTCCATGTAATCTCATGCCAGTGTTGACCCATGTGGATTAAAATAGCCCTAATTTAATCTATGACCAAATTAGGAATTAGAATATCTATCCAGTGGGGATTTGTGAATTATTGTAGTTTGTAGTATGACAGGTTTATATAAATAATTGCAGTGATTTTCACTGTGTGTTTCAAGTTAAAAATCTAGGTTCAAATAGAGAAATGTAATGATATAAGTATTAACGATTGCCAGTTGGAAAATTTACTGTGTTTTTTTTATTAGTGTATTTGCTTTTGATATCTTAAATTACATATTTTTTAAAAGGGTCACTAAAACTGACCTTATAAAAAGAAAAATTTATTCCAGTATTAATCTAAAATATCTACTCATGTTTCCTAAATTCGGATTTGATGTGTACTTAAAATACTAGGAACTAATTAGCTAATTATTCTCAACTTTCGTTTGTAGTGTAATATTTGTTTTTAAAACATTCTATTAAGTCATATTTTGATTAATAAAAACCTTTAGTAGCTATAATGAAGTTATTCTGGAATTTATTTTAAAAATATTAGCAAATTGAACATTTATCTGTTTTATAACTTCAAGTTTCACCATATTTTCAAATAATTCTTAATGAAGTTTGTTGTTTTTCATTGTGTTTCTTAAGAACTCGAATGTAAAATAAGTAGTGCTAGTTGTAATACTTTAGTGATTTAAAATGATAAGCTTTTCTTTTCATACAGATAAAGACACAATAAATAAAATCAGAGATTTACGAATGAAAGCCGAAGATTATGAAGTAGTGAAGGTGATTGGTAGAGGTGCATTTGGAGAAGTTCAATTGGTAGGTTATTTTAATGAGAATAAAAAAGGATTTTATTAAATTAAAATAATCCACTTGTGTGTTTAACATATTATTTGGGAAAATACTGTTTTTATAGAATTGTTGCTTGAAGTTCCTTTAGACATTGTTGCCTAGGGTATGAAAGCCTAGTGTCAAATCCAGCCGTAGTGGGAAGTGTTTTCCCCAAGTACCTATGGCAGAGAAGAAGTCTCAGGCGTCAGAAGATAAATCTTTGCTCGTAATATTAGACTAAAATGCTGTAGAATAGTAAGCTTTATAAATAGGAAGCAGCTTACATAGCAGGATGGAGGGGGGAACGTATCTTATAATATAGGAAATAAAGATTTTTTTAAAACATTACTTCTGATAATTAAAGTCTTGACATTAGCTACTTGGAATAATTTGGCAGAAGAGAAGAAATAAAAATAACGGAAACAGTAAAGCTTAATTATTTAACAAGTATTAAAAGCACTTAGTAAATTGTTCTGTGAAACCTTGAGCTTTAAATGTTAACAAAAGGTTCATTATTTTCCCTTTTCAATTTTAAAGGTAAGGCATAAATCCACCAGGAAGGTATATGCTATGAAGCTTCTCAGCAAATTTGAAATGATTAAGAGATCTGATTCTGCTTTTTTCTGGGAAGAAAGGGACATCATGGCTTTTGCTAATAGTCCGTGGGTTGTTCAGGTATGACTTTGCTACTCTTTCATTACTGCTCTATCAGTTTGTAACTAAACATATCTGAGAAGCTTAGTTTGTGTTTTAGAATAGTAATAGAGAATTTACTGGCAGTTACAAAATTGTCTAATTACCTTTTAAATCTTAAAATTTAATTATATTGAATCATTTCTAGAAAGAAAGGCCAGAACAAAATAATTATGCTTCTGTAGAATTTATATATAGGAAATTTAATTTAAATGTAGAATTTGGGCTGGGCATTATGGCTCAGGCCTGTAATCTCAATACTTTGGGAGGACGAGGCAGGAGGATTGCTTGAGCCCGGGAGTTTGAGACCAGCCTGGGCAACATGGTGACACCTATGTCTACAAAAAATTAAAAAAATTATTGAGGCATGGTGGTACACGCCTGTGGTCCCAGCTACTGAGGAGGCTGAAGCAGGAGGATTGCTTGAGTCCAGGAGGTTGAGGCTGCAGTGAGCTGTGTTCACATCTCTGCACTTCAGCCTGGGCAACAGAGTGAGACCCTGTATCAAAAATAAAAATAAAAAATAAAAAATTTAAACACAGAATTTTAAATTAGGTATTTTTAAATACAGAAGATACAGAAAACTTAATCTACTTAAATTTGAGGGAAGTCATATATTATTAAAATTTAAATAGTTACTTTTATTTAATATTGAATTTTTTTTCCCCAGACATGAGGCTCTCATTTTGTTTAGCTGTCTCCTCATTTATTTGTCTCTTATTTTGTGAAGAGGAGATAATAAGGGAAATGAAGGGAAAGTGAGAGGAAACCAAGTTAAGCTAGGTCACCAAATAATACTTGTCTTTAGGTTTTCAGTAGAAAGAAAAATAAACTAGAAGTCAGTAGTTTTAGGTCCTCGTCTTGATTGCCATAGGCCTTTCTCTGAAGCTGTGGCCATGTTACTTAACACCTCTGGGCCACAGTTCCCTTGTTCGTAAGTGTGAAAGTTGTCTTTGATTGGTTATGTTCAGTTGTGGAGGTACCTTAGGCAAAATCATGGGGTCAAGTGGGGTTTTGGGTGGACTATAATTCTGAGTTTTCTCTCTGCTTTTTTGAGTTCAGCTTCATGTTTTATCTGTCTTATGTATTGGGGTCCTTAATGCAAAATGTCATACGGGGGAAGTTAAACTGGGCTAGACCATTTCTAATTTTCTAACTTGTATTTGTGATTTATTTATTTATAATATATAATGAAGTCTATCCTTAAAAAGCATAACAGTAATTGGAATTAAAAGGATATGAAAAATGTTGAAGGTTTATGCCATAGCACTTTTTTTTTTTTTTTTTTTTGAGACGGAGTCTTGCTCTGTCGCCCACGCTGGAGCGCAATAGTGCAATCTCGGCTCACTGCAAGCTCTGCCTCCGGGATTCATGCCATTCTCCTGTCTCAGCCTCCCGAGTAGCTGGGACCACGCCCAGCTAATTTTTTTTGTATTTTTAGTAGAGACTGGCTTCACTGTGTTAGCCATGATGGTCTCGATCCCCTGATCTCGGTATTCGCCCGCCTCAGCCTCCCAAAGTGCTGGGATTACAGGCGTGAGCCGCCATACCCGGTCACCATAGCACTTTTCAACTTGAAATGTCTATGTTTTTACCAACTGTGTAGATCAGAGTTCCTCAGGCCTAATACTGTTGACGTTAGTATAGTGTTTGTTCTTTGTTGTTGGGGGCCATCCTTTACATTATTCCAGTTACGAGTGTGTTAATTTAGGATGTTTGGCAGCATTCCTGGCCTCTGCACAGGAGATGCCAGTAGCAACTCTTCCCACCTCACACACAGCTGTGACAACCGAAAATGTGTTCACCACTGGTTAACAACCACTGATACATGCATGTTCAGTGTCCGTTAGTTAAAAGATATGTGACATAATTGTCAATTTCAGGGCTATTTACAATTTAGGTATTCAGAGCTTTATTTCTCTGGATATATTGTCTATAAATAGGGTAAACTGTCACCAAATTAACAATATTTCTTTATGGGGCCCAAATGACAAATTGTGTACTTTAATCTGGGATAGTCATGAAATGCCACTTTGTTTCTTATCCTTCCCTCTTCCCCCAAAATATATTTTTTACATTAAAATAACTGAGTCTCCTCCGGGTGTGGTAGTCCCAAGCCTGTAATCCGAGCACTTCGAGAGGCTGAGGCAGGAAGATCACTTGAGGGCAGGAGTTCAAGACTGGCCCCGCTACCTCTACAAAAAAATAAAAAATCAAAACAAGGCCGGGCGTGGTGGCTCAAGCCTGTAATCCCAGCACTTTGGGAGGCCGAGGCGGGCGGATCACAAGGTCAGGAGATCGAGACCACAGTGAAACCCCGTCTCTACTAAAAATACAAAAAATTAGCCGGGCGCGGTGGCGGGCGCCTGTAGTCCTACCTACTCAGGAGGCTGAGGCAGGAGAATGGCGTGAACCCAGGAGGCGGAGCTTGCAGTGAGCCGAGATCGCGCCACTGCACTCCAGCCTGGGCAACAGCGTGAGACTCCGTCTCAAAAAAAAAAAAAAAAAAAAAAAAAAAAAAAAAATCAAAACAAAATAACTGAATCTATAACTAAAATTACTAAACACTGTTGAAAAAAATGAAGCATTAAGCAGATTTTAAGACAAACATCTGGGTAAATTAGAGATCATCTTCTCTGGGGCTTACTTTTTTTTTTAGTTTAATTCTGAACTTCTTATATTTACTTAAAATGTTATTTTGTAAATTTGACCTTTTTATTTGATCCCCGGTCACATACTATATTTATGCCTGATATCCTCACTAATTTCACATTTAGTGGATTTTACTGTTACTATTTTAGCCCTAGCGGCTGCCTTTCTCCTACTTTTGTGTTGTTACTACTCCTCCTCCTGACTGTTGTCATTTGTTGAGCATCTATTGCACTAAGTGCTTTCTGTATTCAGTAGTCTTTTTTAACAACCCTCAACCCTGAAAGACAGTTAATCTGTTAGGTGCACTGTTACTTCATGGATTAATTTATGATTTGGTTCATTAAGCCTTTATTAAGCAATTACTAACTACCAGGCATCTGGATACTTGACTAAGCAGCAGGTATAAAAGTTAAAGTACAGTCGTTACAGTGTTTTAGAAGATCTTATAGCCGCAGAGACTCGGGTAGGTTAAGCAAATTACTAGTCACACAGCTAATAAGAAACAGCTGAAACTAAGCCAAATTTATCAAAGACTTCTTGAGCATTGTGATATTGATATAAATTTAATAGTAGACCTCACTGATGCATAAATAAGAAGTACAGTATTTCTTTGCCTAGGAGATTTGTATATTTACTGAAAATATTACAGTTTAAAAAAATTCTCAGTAAAGGAAATTCAAATAGTATAGAAAGTTATGAAGGAAGACTATCTCCATGTAACTCTTCTGAATAATCAGGTCATAGTCCTTTTGCATATACAGGGGTCTTTGTGGCATTTATGTTTGTCTTTTTTTTTTAACTAGACTTGCAACTTCTGTAATTTGATTAATTTTACTTAAATCTTTTGTTAGTATTTTTGCCACTTTTTAAGTGAAACAATTTTGTTTAACATTAATGAATATGTTTTGTGTGTTTTTTTGTCTGTGTAGCTTTTTTATGCATTCCAAGATGATCGTTATCTCTACATGGTGATGGAATACATGCCTGGTGGAGATCTTGTAAACTTAATGAGCAACTATGATGTGCCTGAAAAATGGGCACGATTCTATACTGCAGAAGTAGTTCTTGCATTGGATGCAATCCATTCCATGGGTTTTATTCACAGGTAAAGATAAAAGTGCTTTAAATTTTCTCATTTGTTGAAGGAAATAGCTAAAAAATAACTTTAACATTTCTTACTCTCAATTCACCCATTCTTCTGTATGACATGAATGACATTTCAGAACTCAAGACTTTGGCCAGGCGCTGACTCATGCCTGTAATCCCAGCACTTTGGGAGGCTGAGACAGGTAGATCTCTTGAGCTCAGGAGTTTGACACCAGCCCGGGCAACATGGTGAAACCCATCTCAACAACAGGTGGCATGCACCTGTGGTCCCAGCTCCTTGGGTGGCTAAGGTGGGAGGATCGCTTGAGCCTGAGTGCAGAGGTTTCAGTGAGCTGAGATCTAGTCACTGCACTTCAGACTGGGTGACAGAATGAGATTCCATCTCAGGAAGGGGGGAAAAAAAGAACTCCAGACTTTGAAGTTTATAAATTTAGCATTTCAGTTTAATGTTGGTATAAATGTATTCTTTAATATCCCTTAATCTGATCATATAGCCTTTAAATGATATTCTGAAAAGTAAAAATTGTAAACTAGTTTTCTAAGGTATGTGCCAGGAGTTAAACACTTTGATGTTAATTTTTTAAATATGTAATTTAATTTGCTTTTAATTAGTGAATACATCATATTTATTCATAGACGAATAGTTTCATTTGTTGTACAAACACTGCTGGAATCCTGTGTGCAGTTGCTGTGCCTACATGTCAGGGATCAAAAATGAAAGCAACTTAGACCCTGCCCTGGGGTTTTTTATGTACTTATCTATCTCATATGTTTCGATCACCTTTTATGTCTGAGTGTTGTATTTTTGATGGTCAGTCTCTCTTAAACGATTTGATTTTCCCTCTGAAAGAATCAAACTCTGTTTAAAAAGGAATATATATGTTTTCTTCTGAGGCATTAACATATAAAGAAGTTTCCTTGATGAAATTTAATTTATAGATGTGGTTAGAGAACACATATAGATCCAAGATGGCCTTACCTAGATTGAGGATGCTTGACCTAAAATAACTGCCTCATATAATTTTTACAGTGTCTAATCTGTTTCAGAAAATACTGTACTATTTTTTCCCTCCCGCAGAGATGTGAAGCCTGATAACATGCTGCTGGATAAATCTGGACATTTGAAGTTAGCAGATTTTGGTACTTGTATGAAGATGAATAAGGTTAATTAACTAGATTTTAATTTAGTTTTTACTAATTCAAGATAGTTGCTTCTTTAGAAAATGGTTTAAGAATTTACTAACCATTGCTGGACTTGTCCAGAATTGATATGACCTTATTTGTTGAACTAGATACCATGGTTTCAATGTGGTATTAGTAACTTGTTAGTGATTTATTTTTTCCTCTCTATTTAGGGTAAATGTGGATTGCCAAATTTACTAAATCCTTCATAACAAGTCTAATATACACTACTGGTAACTAGGAATGGAATTAGCTTAAACGTCACTAAATACTTATGCCAGTGTTAAAATTAGACTTTCATAAAAATTGGATTTCAGTGATGTGTGTATTTTTTAGTGTTTTACTTCTGTTAACATATAAAAAATTTTACTGCTTATTTTAGGAGTGAGTCTTAAAAGGTACCTATCCTCACTATATAATAAATAAAACATATACACAGCTCATTCAGCTGTGTATGTTATTCCTTCACTTCATATAAACAGTGAAGGAAACACTACATGAGAACTTTTGTGTGAGGATTTAGTTATAATTCTGTTTCATTAATACCAGCAAATATAGGTAACAACTAACAAGTCTCTCAGGTTTGGTGGGGGAGGGCAGTTAAAATTCACATGAAATAGATATTCAATGTGCTTTACATTATTATGCCCTTTTCCCATACATATGCGCCCTCATTTTATATTTATATAGTCAACTTTTGTATGTTTCTTTTGTAGTTTCAAACATAGTTAAATAGCTATTTTAGTAAGAAATAAGGAAGTCAGCGTTTATACCAATATGTTGTAAAATGCCCTATTCTATGAACTCCCCAATGTATTTGCACTGGCCTGTGTACTTATTCTCAGCAGTTAAGATGATATCATGATATTGGCACAACTCGGGGAATAATAAATGGTGGCAGTATGTCTTTCTAGTGAGCATTATTACAAAATAATCACTGGTGTGTGTATATATGTGAATACACATATAGTGTGTGTGTATATGCATACACGTGTATACACATACATTTTATGGTATATATGTATATGGTGTGTATACAGTATGTATATATATGATTAAGCTGTGTTAATTTTTGTCAGGTTTCCATTAAGTTTTAATATATGATATTTTATAGCTCAAAGATTTGGAGTCCCATAGGTTATATTAATAAGAAAGTCATTTTAAATAATTGAGACTTTATATCCTAATTCAAAATTTGACCTGCTGCTGTTTTTAGGAAGGCATGGTACGATGTGATACAGCAGTTGGAACACCTGATTATATTTCCCCTGAAGTATTAAAATCCCAAGGTGGTGATGGTTATTATGGAAGAGAATGTGACTGGTGGTCGGTTGGGGTATTTTTATACGAAATGCTTGTAGGTGAGTAAAGGAAGATTTTATGTCTCTCTATTATAGTTGTTCATCTCAAAACTCGCCACTTGGCTCTTTCTAATATAATATTTATTTTCTTAAGCAATCTTGATTTTGTTTGTGGGTAATAAACATGATCCAAACCCGCTTTGTATGTGTTTTTAAAAGCATTTAGAGGCTTAGAGCAACTTTATGATGTGTTCTTTTTATATATTAGGAGTATGTTTTTAGTTTAATACATACCTAATAATCTTTTAAAATGGGTTAACTTTGACTCTTCCTTTGAAACTGACTTTTTTCAAATGTATTTCATTTTGCTTTTGTTTTCTTTATTAATTTTCAGGTGATACACCTTTTTATGCAGATTCTTTGGTTGGAACTTACAGTAAAATTATGAACCATAAAAATTCACTTACCTTTCCTGATGATAATGACATATCAAAAGAAGCAAAAAACCTTATTTGTGCCTTCCTTACTGACAGGTAAATAATTTTAAAATTGAGCCTGTATTAATTCTGAGGACTTCTCATCTTCTGCTCCGTTTTTAAGGTCCATATCTGAGTTTCTACGTGTAAATTGTTAGAATTTTTATATGCTACCATTCTCAAAACTGTTAATGACAGTGAAACCTGAGATAATTTTATGATAGTCTAGATGTCTTTTGTGGATCTCAGCTCACTTATCATACCTAAGAAATTGTGATGATAATATAGTCTTGGCTGATGGCTAAATTAGATGACTTTTTCTTTTATTGTTCAATTTTTAACTTGGTTAATTATAAAAATTACAGCGTATTTTATTGAATCTAAAAAAATATTTTTAACATAACATCTCAAATTAGAGAACATCTCACAGTCAATGGTGTGAGTTGGGAGCATTCTTTTTCCTAGTGGTATAAAAATGGTGATACACCTTATACTTTAAACCATTTTAGATTTGATGATGTATGGTATATGGTTGTTGAAAGAGTCAATAGTATAAAGCCATTTTTAAAAGTATACTACCTTTTTTCTTCTAGACATAATAGTTGGTGTTCCATCTTGTAGATTCAACAAGCATTTTAATGATACTTGTCTGCGTTTTTGAAAGAAAAATGACATATTATGTATACCTTTGAGGTTTACTTTTGAAATTTGAAAGTGAACCAGATGTATTAGTAAGATTATACTTAATGTTTATGATTGTAAATTGTTAAATATTAGAGAGACCTAGTACTTTTAAATATGTTTCAAGTTGATATTTGCTTTAACTTGCCTTCATTATGTCCTTTAGAGCTTGAAGTATGGTTTTTCAAATGTTTACTTTTTTTTTTAAACAGAGGCAGGGTTTTGCTCGTTGCCCAGGCTGGTTTCAAACTTCTGGGCTCAAGTGATCCTCCCACTTCAGCCTCCCAAAATGCTGGGATTATAGGCATGAGCCACCCATGCCTGGCTAATTTTTACATTGATATTGATTGATCGATTCATTGAGGCAGAGTCTCGCTCTGTCGCCCAGGCTGGAGTGCAGTGGCGCGATCTTGGCTCACTGCAACCTCCACCTCCCGGGTTTAAGTGGTTCTCCTGCCTCAACCTCCTGAGTAGCTGGGACTACAGGTGCCTGCCACCACGCCTGGCTAATTTTTGTATTTTCAGTAGAGAGGGTTTCACTATGTTGGCCAGGCTGGTCTTGAACTCCTGACCTCATGATCTACCTGCCGTGGCCTCCCAAAGTGCTAGGATTACAGGTGTGAGCCACCGTGCCTGGATAATTTTTACATTTTAATATAAAGAATTGTACTATGCTGTTTATTAGGTGCTAGGGATATAGTAGTGAGGAAGATACAGAGCCACTTCTCTCAAATATCTCATAGTCCTTTGGGGGAATTAGATGAGCAAATCAGACATTTATAGTACAGACAACTAATTACCATGAGGTAAGTACCATGTGCCAGAGAACCATGGAGAGGTTTTCTAATCCAGTTTGAGAGTTCGTGAAAGCTTCTTGGAAAAATTGTCACATATCTAAGCCAACTTGTCTTTTAGCTTATGCAGAAACTTAGAATTTAGAGTATTTTCTTTATAAGCACTCTACTAGGGAAAAAAAGGTGCTGACTTTCTTTTTCCAATTCAGCTAAAATCACGTTTTTAAAAACTTTTTGCTCACCAGGAAAGAGGCTGGTGTCAGTAACTTGTCCAGTGAAAGCTCTGAATTTTGTGGCAGTATCAAGAATTAGTAGTCACTGACTTTTGAATGGTCAGAAATAATTAATAGATTATAAATTGGAAATTCAAAATTTAAAATGTGTTTCTGGAGGTTTTTGGTAGCATCTGGTATTACTGTCTAAGTAAAGTTTTGGTTGGGGGAAAAAAGCATAACTTTACCACTGTAAGAAAAAAATAAACATACACGCACAAACAACTGTCAAGAAAATGCATGGTGCTTTATTCATTTTACTAATGAAGTAAGGTGGTGATCAAACTGGATTTTTGTTGTCAGTAGAAAAGTCATGGGTGTTTTTTGTAGTTATTCTTTAGTTTTCTTTTCTTTTTTTGAGGCGGAGTCTCACTCTGTCTCACGGAGGCTGTAGTGCAGTGATGCGATCTCAGCTCACTGTAGCCTCTGCCTCCTGCGTTCAAGCGATTCTCCTGTCTCAGCCTCCCAAGTAGCTGGGACTACAGGCGTGTTCCACCACACCCGGTTAGTTTTATATTTTTAGTAGAGATGGGGTTTCACTGTGTTGGCCAGGCTGGTCTCGAACTCCTGACCTCAGGTGATCCACCCCACCTGGACTTCCCAAAGTGCTGGGATTATAGGTGTGAGCCACCGCGTCTGGCCTTTCTTCAGTTTTCTTTTTAAAAAGTTCTTTAATGTTCTCTATCTTTAACATATTTTCTATTTGGGCTGAAATTATGCTGACAATATAATTTCACCTTAGAACTGTATTTGTCCTGCACAGATTTAATATTCTGCCCACAAATAAACCTGTACAGGTTATAATAAGATCTCAAATGATTAATTACTTTTCTCCTTCTGTCTTTATTCAGGGAAGTGAGATTAGGACGAAATGGTGTAGAAGAAATCAAACGACATCTCTTCTTCAAAAATGACCAGTGGGCTTGGGAAACACTCCGAGATAGTAAGTTATTTTTTTCTTGCATATTTTAGTGAATATTTGAAAGTAGTTGTGATAATTTGTTGGAACTACATTGCTAAATATTTTTGTGTGTCTGATGAAAATCAGAAGCCCCAAATACTATGTGGGAATTGTCCTAACCTATTAATTTGATAATATTGGGAAGATTATATTGTTACTCCTCTTATGTCCCATGCAGGATACCCAGATGAAATATAAATGTAATGGATTTAGACTTACCAGTCATAATTTTACGTTTGATCTTTGTTGAATTGCTCTTTATTTTAGGCATTAGTTATCTTCTTATGGAGGTGGTCAATAAGTAGTAGGTAATGAGATTAAAATATATGTTTTTGTGAGAAGACAAGTTATTCTCTTGTTTTTGTTAAAACCCAAAATATAAGAAGGTTCTATTATTAATTAATGCCAGAATTCAATTTAATTTTATTTATGAGTTTATAGGCTATTGTGATATACTTGATTCCCTCAGGCTTTTGCAACTTGCAATTCAGAAACAAAAACGTATTGTATTTCAAGAAGCTAATTTTCGGTCAGTTTAGAACACTTTCTTATTTTTTAAAAAAAGTTAAAATTATAAGATGATTCACAGAAAACTCTCTGCAACATAGCTGAATCAAAATTATCATGGCATCAAAGGCTCTCATCATCTTTGTGGATTTGGGAGGTAAAGAATTCCATCTTTCCCCTGCTGACATCTTAGGATTTTTTCCCTGTTCATTTATCAGAGAAAAGATAATGTATCTCAGTCCCTAACTTGCTGCCATAAGAATAGCAGTGAACAGCAACAATGGAAACAAACTCAGCTACCTAGTTTTAGAAAGTTACACATTAGTTGTCTTAAGGACTATCTGGTTGAGACAGTGAAGGATAGTACTTTCCAGAGAGAAGGAAATCTTGTTAATTCTGATGAAATAAATCATGTAGGTTTGCTAATATTAGTGAAGCATTCTAGTTATCAAATATTTTAAAAGAACAGTTGTATTGCCTTCAGGTACTATAACATAGTACTTACATTGTGCTGAGCTATAAAATTGTCTAAGGAGGAGAAAGGGAAAATAAATTCTCTGGAAATTAAGAAATTACACAAGGAACATCATTGAATGACCAGCTGTTTGAGAAGCTGTAAGAGCAGCTTGACTTGAGGAGAATTTTATTAACAATTATATACTAGGAAATAAGGAACTTCTTCCTCTTCAGAATTAAATGTGACATAGTTATTCTCTTCATGCTGCAAGTGAAATTGTTACATGACAAAGAGATGATCAGGGAGTGAGAAATGGTTACATTGAAACACTTTTTGTGTTTTTATTCAGGTTATCTTAGTAAAGTTTAAGAAGGCTGAAGATGTGCAAATATTATTATAAATCTGAATAAAACTTTGAAGGGGACTGAAGAAAATACAAAATAATCTTTTGTATTGCTTTAAATTCTTTTTCAAAGTTAAGCAATGCATAAATAATTATAGAATAACCACACAATAAATCACCCTCAAAAGTAATAAAGATATTTTTCCTTTTGTATATTGAAAAACTGATCACTTCAAAGAGGAGGTAATTTAGTCAACAATTATTTTTTGAACACTTGTTATATATTGAGCACTGTTCAGTTTCAGGCAGTGGGAAAACAGCAGTGATGAAACCAACGAAAGTTTTCTTTCTCTCTTCTGGAGTTCATAGTCTTATGGAATTAGGGAGTCCAGATCAGTGGCATTTTATGATATTGCTGTACCTCCTTCATAAAACTGCTTAAGATCTGCATTGTCTATGGTTTTATTTTAGTGTAGTTAGATTTGGCATACTTAATAGCATTTTGGTAGTTTTTCCTAATTCTAAGAGGTCCTGTTTTGTGGTTATTGGAAAAAACAAAGAAAAATTGAAGTCTGTAGAACTTATTGTTCTTTGCTTCCCTTCCCATCTTCCTACCCCTTCTTTACTTCCCACCCCTAAAATACCAAGAATTCTTTTATTCTGAACTGACCTCTTTGACCTGCTAAATTTTTAAAAATTATGTAACAGTTATAATTCCTTTTAATTTTTTGACTTTCCATTTTCTTTGGCAAAATTGCTTTCTAATACAAATAATAGTGTTTTTTTTGGGTATTTTTACCACTTTACATGTCTCCACATAGCAATGGCAATTAATCTTCACCTTGTGTTCCTTGGTGGTGTAGGAGCAGGACACAAAATAGCTTGATTTTTGGCAGAATTTCCTTGAGCTTCCTGAGATTGTTCACCCTTAATTCAGAGGCACAAAGTATTAAGATTGTAACACTATTTTTCCACTCATTTGAGATAAAATTGAAGGAGTGACATGAGTAAGATTAAAGATAGGAGAAAGACATAAGAAATGAAAAGACGTAAATTACTTACTACAGGTCATAACTGCAAGCAAACAACAATGTCAAAATTCAGATCTAAATGTCTTGACTCCAAAGCCTTTGATCTTTGAAATACCATGTACGATTTAAAGATCTTTACCTGTTCAGTATTACATAGATCAAAAATGGAAGGAATTGACGATTGTTGGCAGTTAAATTTTGGGAAAAAGAAGATAACATTTACTACATATTTAGCCTACATTATTAATAATACTGTTAGTATTTAACGTAGTATTAATTTCAAATGAAATAATAAATGGCAAAGGATTTTGCAAGTTACCACATATTTAACATGTTATTAATAATGATTAATAATGACTAGGTCCAGGCGGCTCTATTCTACAGTGGTCTACAATGTTGTACAGTATTATACAGGGGCTCATGCTTGTCATCTCAGCACTTTGGGAGGCCAAAGTGGGAGGACCTCTTGAGGCCAGGAGTTTGAGACAGCCTGGGTAATGTTGCGAGACCCTATCTCTACAAAAAAATTTAAAAATTAGCCAGGTGTGATGGCACGCACCTAAGTTTCAACTAGTCGGGAGGCTGAGGTAAGAGAATCACTTGAGCCCAGGAGTTCAAGGCTGCAGTTAGCTTTGATCATGCTACTGCATTCCAGCCTGAATGCAGGCTGGAATTAATTTTTATTAATTTTTTAGAAAAATTAATAATACTACATTAAATATGTGGTAACTTACAACACACTTTGCCATATATTATTATCTCATTTGAAATAAGATATTGGCATTACTTAATCCACCTATAGCTTGTGGGCAACACACAAGATGCTAACAGTGGTAATACTTCTGCTGGCTCAAAACTCATTGTATACACACATATATATTATTCTAGGTTCTGTGGGTTAATCAAGACTAGTACCCTCTCTGTTTGAATTTTACATTCTTACAGGAGAGATTATCAGTGTGGGCTTTGTGAATAAAAACTTAAGGCCTACCAAGTTTCGGGGCTCTTTTACTTAGGAGTTTAGACTTTCTGAATATTATAATGGATTTTTAAAAAATAAATTATCTCTTTATATTGTGATAAAGTATGCGTAAGATGAAATTCCCCATGTTGGGCGTTTTTAACTATGCAAGTCAGTGGCATTAAATACATTCACATTGTCTTAAAACATTACCACTGCTGTGTCCAGAACTTTTTCGTCATCCTATACTAAACTCTTTTAGTTAAACAGTAACTTTCCATTTCCCTCTCCCCTCAACTCTCAGTAATCACTGTTCTATCTCTGAATTAGACTACTCAGGGTGTTTCATTTAAATAGATTACTATAATATTTGTCTTTTTGTGACTGGTTTATCTCACCTAGCACAGTGTCTTCAAGGTTCATTCATGTCATAGCATGTATCATAATATTCCATTGTGTGGATATACTACATTTTGTTTATCCATTTATCCGTTAATAGACACTTAAGATTGCTCTCTTTTTTAGCTATTGTGAATAACAAACAGTAGAGTACAAATACCTGCTTTCCATATTATATTATTATTATATATTATTCCATATTATATTTTATATCCATATTGATGTTATATATATGATATTTCTGTAATATCCCTGTTTTCCATTAATTTGGGTATATACCTGTAAGTGGAATGGCTAAGTCATATGATAATTAATTAATTAGTTTTGTAGAGACACTTTGCTGTGTTGACTAAGCTAGTCTCAAACTCCAGGGCTCAAGAGATCCTCCTGCATCAGCTTCCCAAAGTGCAGAGATTTTAGGCCTGAGCCACCATGCTCAGCTGTATGTTTAATGTTTTGAGAAAATGCCATAAAATTCACAATGTTTGCACCATTTCACATTCCCAGCAACAGCGTACCAAAGTGCTGGGATTGCAGACGTGAGCCACCACGTTCAGCCATATGTTTAATTTTTTTGAGGAGACGCCATAATAGTAACCCCAACGTTTGCACCATTTCACATTCGCAACAGCAGTGCACATGGGTCCAGTTTCTCCACATCTCCAACATTTGTTCTTTTCTGTTTTGTTTTGTTTTGTTTAATAGTAGTCATCCTAATGGATGTGAAGTGGTATCTTATTGTGGTTTTGATTTGCATTTCTCTAATGACCAGGAATGGTAAACATCTTGTCATGTGCTTATTGGCCATTCGTATATCTTCTCTTGAGAGATTTCTATTCAAGTTCTTTGCCCATTTTAAAATTTGGTGGTTTGTTTTTGTTGTTGTTGTTGAGTTATAGGAGTTCTTTTTAAATTTTGGATATTAATCTCTTATCAGATATATGGTTTGCAGATATTTTCTATTCTCTACACTCTGTTAATAGTGCTTTCAAGCACAAAATTTTAAATTTTGATGAAATCCGGTTTATTTCTTCTTTTGTTGCTTGTATTTTTGGCTTTGTATTTAAGAAATCATTGCCAAATCCAGTGTGTCATGAAATGTCTTACCTATGCTTTCTGTGAATTTTATAGTTTCAGCCAGTATGTTTAAGTCTTTGACCTGTTGTGAATTACTTTTTATATAGTGTATAGTAAGGGTCCAATTTAATATTTTTGTATGTGGATATCCAGTTTTCCCAACACTGTGTATTGAAAGGCCTGTCCTTTCCCTGCATTGAAAGTTGTTGGCCCCTTGTGTCAATCATTAGGCCATATACATGAGGGTTTATTTGTGGGGTTTTTGTTGTATTCCATTGGTCTGTATATGTTTGTCTTTATGTTGGTACCACACTGTATGATTATGGTAGCTTTGTAGTAAGTTTTGAAATCAGGAAATGTGAGTCTTTCAACTTCGTTCATTTTCAAAATTGTTTTGACTATTTGGGATCTCGTGAGATTTCATATGAATTTTAGAATGGGTTTTTACATCTTTGCCAAAAAGGACATTGGGATTTCGATGGAGATTGCATTGAATCTTTAAATTACTTTGGGTAGTATTACCATCTTAACAATAGTAACTTTTCGAGTCCATGAACACAGGATGTCTCCCCTTTTATGTAAGCCTTCTTTAATTTCAGCAATGTTTTTAAGTTTTTGGTGCATAAGCCTTACATCTTCTTGGTTAAATTTTTTCCTAGGTGTTTCTTTTTGATGTTTTTTTTTTTTTGAGACGAGTCTCGCTCTGTCGCCCAGGCTGGAGTACAGTGGCTCAATCTAGGTTCACTGCAAGCTCCGCCTCTGGGGTTCATGCCATTCTCCTGCCTCAGCCTCCCGAGTAGCTGGGACTACAGGCGCCCATCACCAAACCCGGCTAATTTTTTAATATATTTTTTTAGTAGGGTTGGGGTTTCACCATGTTAGCCAGAATGGTCTCAATCTCCTGACCTCCTGAACCCCCCGCCTCCGCCTCCCAAAGTGTTGGGATTACAGACGTGAGCCACCACGCCTGGCCTTTGATGTTATTTTAAATGGAATTGTTCCCTCAATTTTCTTTTCATATTGTTTATTGCTAGCATATAGAAGTAGAACTTTTAGACCGGGCGCGGTGGCTCACGCCTGTAATCCCAGCACTTTGGGAGGCCGAGACGGGCGGAACACGAGGTCAGGAGATCGAGATCATCCTGGCTAACACAGTGAAACCCCATCTCTACTAAAAAATACAAAAAACTAGCCGGGCGAGGTGGTGGGTGCCTGTAGTCCCAGCTACACGGGAAGCTGAGGCAGGAGAATGGCGTAAACCCGGGAGGCGGAGCTTGCAGTGAGCTGAGATCCGGCCACTGCACTCCAGCCTGGGCAACAGAGCAAGACTCCATCTCAAAAAAAAAGAACTTTTATTTCTGATCTTGTAACCTGCAATTTTGTTGAATTTGATTATTACCTCTAATGTATTATTTTGTAGCTTCTTTAGGATTTTCTATGATAGGATCATGTCACCTGAGAAGAGAGAGAGTTTTACTTCTTCCTTTCCAATTTATATGCCTTTTATTTATCATTCTTGCCTAATTACTCAGACTAGAGCTTCCAGTAAAGTGTTGAATAGCAGTGGTAAAAGTGGACACCTTGTCTGTTTCTGGTCATGGGGGAAGCTTTTAGTCTTTTACCACTGAGTATAATGTTAGCTGTGGGATTTTCATTAATGTCCTTTATCATATTGAGGAAGTTCCTCTCTATTCCTTGTTGGCCAAGTGTTTTCAATCATGAAAGGGTGTTGTGTTTGTCAAATGCTTTTCGTATGACAACTGAAATGATCATATGGGTTTTTTTCCTTCATTTTGTTTTATTTTTTTAATAGAGTCAAGGTCTTGCTCTGTTGCCCAGGCTGGAATGCGGTGCCATGACCTTAGCTCTCTGTATTGTTGAACTCTCAGACTCAAGGGATCCTCCTGCCTCAGCCTCCTGAGTAGCTAGGAACACAGTCATGTGTCACCACACCTGGCTAATTTTCTTTTTATTTTCTGTAGAGATGGTGTCTTGCTATGTTGCCCAGACTGGTTTCAAACTCCTGGTCTCAAGCCACCCTCCCTTGGCCTTCCAAAGTGCTGGGGTTAAAGGCATGAGCCACTATGGCCCTATTATGATTCTTTATTTCTTTTAAAATAAATTTTGGCAGTCTGTGTTTTCTAGGAATGTCTCTATTTCATCTAAGTTATCTAATTTGTCACTGTAGGCGGGGCGTAGTGGCTAACCCCTGTAATCCTGACAATTTGGGAGGCCGAGGTAGGTGGATCGCTTGAGGCCAGGAGTTCGAGATCAGCCTGGCCAACATGGCAAAACCTCATCTCTACAAAAAATACAAAAAAAAAAAAAAAAAGAACTAGCCAGGCATGCACTCCTGTAGTCCCAGCTACTCCAGAGACTGAGGCAGAGAATCACTTGAACCCGGGAAGCACGGGTTACAGTGAGCTGAGGTTGCACCACTACACTCCAGCCTGGGTGACAGAGCAAGACTCTGTGTCCAAAAGAAAAGAAAAAAAAAGTCACTGTACGATTATGCATTGTATTTTCTTTTTACTTCTATGTGGTTGGTAGTTATCCCCCTACTTTCATTTTTTATTTTAGTTGTTTGTGTCTTCTGGGTTTTTTTTTCCCCACTTAGTTCAGTAGAAGGATTGTCAATTTTGCTGATCTTTATAAAGAACCGATTTTTAGTTTTGTTAATTTGCATTATTGATTTTCTATTCTCAGTTTTATTTCTACGCACTCCAATCTGTATTCTTTCTTTCCTTTTGCTGGCTCTTGGTTTAATTTGCTTTTCTTTTTATAGTTCCTTGTAGTGTCAAGTTGGGTTATTAGCTTGAGATCATTGGTTTTTAGTATAATAGACATTTATGGGTAAAATTTCCACTGGAGCACTGCTTTCATTGACTCCCATACATTTTTTTTTTTTTTTTTTTGAGACGGAGTCTCGCTTTGTCGCCCAGGCTGGAGTGCAGTGGCCTGATCTCAGCTCACTGCAAGCTCCGCCTCCCGGGTTCACGCCATTCTCCTGCCTCAGCCTCCCGAGTAGCTGGGACTACAGGCGCCCGCCACCTCGCCCGGCTAGTTTTTTGTAGTTTTAGTAGAGACGGGGTTTCACTGTGTTCACCAGGATGGTCTCGATCTCCTGACCTCGTGATCCACCCGTCTCGGCCTCCCAAAGTGCTGGGATTACAGGCTTGAGCCACCGCGCCCGGCCACTCCCATACATTTTGGTATGTTGTTTTCATTTTCATTTGTCTCAAAGTATTTAGTCTTCCCATTTTCATTTGTTTCAAAGTATTTAGCCTTCCTGTGATTATTTCTTTCAGTCACTGGTGATTTAAGAGTGTTTTGTTTAATTTCCATATATTTGTGAAACTTTCAGTTTTCTTCCTATTATTGACTTCTTGGTTCATTCCCTTGTGGTTAAAGAAGATACTTTGTATGATTTCAGTGTTTTAAAACTTTTTAAGACTTGTTTTTTGGCCCAGCTTATAATCTGTCTTGGAAAGTGTTCCATATACACTTGAGAAAAATGTGTATTCTGCTGTTGTTGAGTGTTCTGTACACGCCTGTTACATCTAGTTGGTTTGTGAAGTTGTTAATATCTTCTATTTTCTTATTGATCTTCTATTTATATGTTCTATCCATTGTTGAGACTGGTAATTTATAAAGAAAAGAGTTTTAATTGGCTCATGGTTCTGCAGGCTGTACAAGCATGTTGCTGGCATCTGCTCAGCTTCTGGAGAGGCCTCAGGGAGCTTTTACTCATTGCAGAAGTCAAAGTGGGAACAGGCCCATCACATGGTAAGAGCCAGGAGCAAGAAAGAGGGTGAGAGGGACGATGACACACACGTTTTTAAACAATCAGATCTGGCAATAACTCATTCACTGTCTTGAGGACAACACCAAGGGGATGGTGCTAAACCATTCTTGAGAAATCCTCTTCTGTGATCCAGTCACATCCCACCAGCCCCCGCCCCCCAACATTGGGGATTACTTTTCAACATGACATTTGTGGGGACAAGCTATGAAACTATGTCAGACTATTATTTTAGAGTGGTTTTTTCCTGCATTCATGGCTATTTTTGCTTCTTACATTTTGGGTCTGTATTAGATGCATACATTTTTATAGTCATTATATTTTCTTAATGGATTGAGCCTTTTATCAATTAATATGCAGTGTCCTTTTTTGCCTCTTTTGACAGTTTTTTATTTAAAGTCTGTTTTGTCTCCTGTTAATGTAGCCACTTCAGCTCCCTTTTGCATGGAATATCTTTTTCCCTCCATTACTTTTAACCTGTGGATGAAGGTCAAGTAACCTTTTAACCTATGTCTGTGGATCTTAGGCGAGTCTCTATAGACAGATACAGTTGAATCATTTTTTATTGCATTCTACTCATCTCAGCTTTTTAATTGGTGAGTTTAATCTATTTAAATGTAAAGTGAATACTGATAAGAAAAGACTTCTGTCATCTTCCTGTTTTCTATGTCATATATTTCCTTTTTATTCCTCAGATAATACATTATTGCTTTCTTTTGTGCTTAGTTTTTTACCCTAGTATGCTATTTTGATTTCTTCTTTTCCTTTTCTGTATATTTTTTAGTCATTTTCTTATTAATTAAATGGAGTTACAGTTAACATTCTAAATTGATAACAATCTAGGTTGAATTGATACCACTTTAGTTTGAGTAGCTTTCAAAAACCTGCTTCTGTTTACATTTATCTAAATAGTTACCTTTACTGATACTCCTTTTTCTTCTTCATGTGGCTTTGAGTTAAGACAGTTTGATTATGGCATGTGATTATGATATGTCTTCATGTGGAGTTTTTGGAGTTTTTCATAGTTGGCATTCAGCTTCTTGGATGTGTAGATTTATATATTTTACCAGATTTGGAAAGATTTGGCCATTATTTCTTCAAATAGTCTTTTTGCCCCTTTCTCTCCTTCTGGAATTCCCGTAATCTGTGTGTTGGTCTGGTTTGATGCCACAGTTTCCTTAGTCTCTGTTCACTTTTTCATTCTTTTTCTTTCTGTTCCTCACACTTGATCATTTCATTTGTCCTATCTTCAAGTTCACTGATTTTTTTCCTCTGCCTATTCAGATCTGCTGTTGAAGCTTTCTAGAGAAATTTTAACCTCAGCTATTGTACTTCTCAGTGCTAGACTTTCTATTTGGTTTTATTTTTGATCTCTTTCATGATATTTTTTCTTTGTTAAGACATCGTCTTCCGGGTACTTTGTCTATAGTGTTCGTTTGCTTTTTGAACACATTTAAAAGAGTTTAAGGTTTTGTTGAGTAAATCTAATGTCTTGGTTTTTTCAGTGGTGGTTTCTATCATTTTCTATATTCTCTGTAAATGGCCTATACTTTCTTGCTTCTTTACATGCTTTGTAATTTTTTGTTGTAAACTGGACATTGTTTTAAAGCAGCTGTATCCTTCTAAGAGGGACATTTTGGATATTACAGTGTTGTAACTCTGGAAATCAGATTCTTCCTCTTTTACCCAGGGCTTGCTGTTGTTGCTTGTTGTGGGCTGTGATAGTGACTTTTCCAAACTATTTTTGCAAAGTCTGTATTCATTGTCATTGTATTCACTGAAATCTCCATTTCATTATCTCAGCCAGTGACAGAGATTTCCTTAAATGCCAAATTTTTGTAGCCTCTTTCTTCATTAAACACTCCCTGCTTGTTACTAGTTTTTTATTAGGTTCCAGAGTTCTCAGAAAGTTGCTCTGGTAGTTTTTGTCAACTCAGCATTTGCTTCAGTGGAGGTATGATTTCTTTGAGTTCCCTACTCTGCCATTTTTGACAACATCTGCTGGATTCTTTTTTATGGAACATGATTTCTAAATTAACAGTTATTTAATGAAGGCAGATTTTTAAACAAATATATACTGATGTTTATTCCGTAAAGTTATCTTTATTCTTATTAGTTCTGAAGTGATTATATGGCATTATGTAAAGCCTAAGCATCTTAATTTAGAAGCAGAAATAATTACTTTTATAACTCTTCCAATATTTTCCCCACTTGTGTCTCAGAATTTAAACAGGTGAGAATTTGTCATTTTAGAACTACTGTGAAATAGTGTCATTTATAAAAAGAGTAGGTCCATCAGAAACAGCAAGAGAAAATGCAGCACACTTATTCTGCTTCTCTCTTTCTGATATAATTTTAAAGCAGGTTTTCTGAGCCTTAGCAGTTGACAAATAATTCTTTTTGTGGGGATTATCCTAAACTTAAGAATGTTTAGTGGCATCCCATGACTGTACTCATTAGGTGCCAGTAACACTTTTTTTCCATTAATGAGAACCAGAATATGTACCCAGACATTGCTGAATGCCCTCCAGCAGGCGAAAGTGTCTCTGATTGAGATCACTCTTTTAACATAAAATTTATGCTAAGACCATACTTAACTTATGTATTTCCCGAGGGCGGCAACCATTTGTGTTTTCCCCTCATTTTACAAATATTAGAAAGCTAGCCTTGTCTAATCAGACAGTTCTGTTGGCCATTCAGGAAAGTGGAATGGTGGAAAAGCTCTAATCTCACTCTTGTGTTACTATTAGTTAGTACTATGGCTTCATTCGGCTAAATGTGTTGTTTTGTTCCCTAAATATTAATTTACTGTGTCTCAGATGGCACAACAAGAGGTATTTCTTGCCTGAAATACCCAGATGATTGAAAAGAAAATTGATTCCTTTTCCCTAAAAGAACATGAGGTTGTTACACCTAAAATAATTTTTTAGTATTTTGATGATCATAATTCAGGGATGTTTTATTATACTACAGTATCTTTAAGCTAAAAAATAAATTTTCTTAAACTTTTATTTTCTTAGAATTTATTTTTAGATATACCTCTTCTAACATTCAAGCCCCAGAAGTAGATGTTAGTAGTATTAGTTTTATATGGTATTTTCTCCTATATTATGAATATTTAAACATTGTCACATATGGTTTTATATTAAGTATATGTAAGACTTGGTCCATATCAAATTTATAATTCTTGAAGATGTCGTGTCTGTTTTTTGTATTACTGCCCTTTTTTTATTAACAATGATATCATAAATACCTCACCGCATTAATCTTAATCACTTGATTCTAGAGGTAGCTAGTCTGAAAATACAATTCCAAATCCGTTGCTCCTGTGGGTTAATCTTATGGAGATACTGGGGTGGGAGGGAGGAGTATTGATCATCTGGATTCTGAGTGAGTAAAAATATTTCATTACCAAATTATTATGTCCAGGAAGCTAAGAAGTAACTTTAATTTCTAGTTTACTATAAAGCAGATTAACCAAAAAATGCTGTATTTAAAGATAAACAATTTTTTCGAGTACGGTTTGTTATGCTTTAGTTTCTAAAAAGTTTTTTCTGTAGTCCTGAATGCTTTTGTGTATTTTATACCTTGGTACATTCTAAAACAAACCTTAATAATGCTTGATTTGTAATGGTCAAGTTAAACCCAAAGTATAGATAATTATAGGTGACTTTGAAGATAATTGTTTCATAGAATTATATAATGATCAATTATCAGTTGATTTTTAATCCTGGTAAAGCTTAGTATAATAGGATTCAAGCCAGGTAGAATTTGTAGTTTGCAAGCTTTTATAAGAGAGAAACCATCAGTAGTTGGTATGGAATCTGCTTCACTTTACTTGTATTTTAGGTTTGAAATGAGCAACTAATTTTGTTTCTGTTTTTAGCTGTAGCACCAGTTGTACCTGATTTAAGTAGTGACATTGATACTAGTAATTTTGATGACTTGGAAGAAGATAAAGGAGAGGAAGAAACATTCCCTATTCCTAAAGCTTTTGTTGGCAATCAACTACCTTTTGTAGGATTTACATATTATAGCAATCGTAGGTAAGTATGCTAAACAGTGATTGTAGGAGTAAGTGCCGATTTTGTTCTTAGAAATGTGTAAAATTCATTTTTAAAGTAGATTTAATGGTATATAAAGATATACCTTATGCAATTTTTCATTGATGCATGATATCTCCAGTATTTCATATTTAATTTATTTTGGACTCATCCATGTTTAGGACATTGTTTTTCAAAATTTTTTTGCTAAATGATATACTGTATATCCTCAAGTTACAACAATTAATAGGTCAAAGGATGCTATAAATACTGATATTTTGATCTGTAGACTTATGGTTTATAATACATTTTGAAACAACATGTAGACTTTTTTTTTTTTTTTTGGAAATGGAGTCTTGCTCTGTCACCCAAGCTGGAGTACAGTGGCACAATCTTGGCTCACTGCAACCTCCACCTCCTGGGTCCAAGCAATTCTCCTGCCTCAGCCTCCCGAGTAGCTGAGATTACAGGTGCTCACCACCACACCCAGCTAATTTTTGTATTTTTAGTAGAGATGGGGTTTCACCATGTTGGCCAGGCTGGTCTTGAACTCTTGACCTCATGATCTGCCCGCATTGGCCTCCCAAAGTGCTGCGATTACAGGCATGACCCACCGTGCCTGGCCAGCATGTAGACTTTTCTAGCATTGTCATCACCATATTGATGCTATCAATTTTTAGCTCTTCAAAAATTAAGTAATTCCTCCCCAAACCCATTTATCCATGTGTTATAACATGTAGTATTATCTCCACTGTGACCTTGGACAAATAACTTTGGCCTTTTATGCCTCAATTTCCTCAAAAATAGAGATGATGATAATAACGATAATACTACTTGCCTACTTACCTCACAGGATTGTTGTAAAGTGCCAAGACCAGCGGTACTAGAGGAATTAAAGACACACACCCACAAATATAGAGGTGTGAAGTGGGGAATCTGGGGTCTCACAGCCTTCAGAGCTGACAGCCCCGAACAGAGATTTACCCACATATTTATTAACAGCAAACCAGTCATTAGCATTGTTTCTATAGATACTAAATTAACTAAAAGTATCCCTTATGGGAAACAAGGGATGGGCAGAATTAAATGAATAGGTTGGGCTAGTTAACTGCAGCGGGAACACACCTTAAGACACAGTTCTCTCATACTAATTGTTTGTGGCTTAAGAATGCCTTTAAGCGGTTTTCCGCCCTGGGCGGGCCAGGTGTTCCTTGCCCTCATTCCTGTAAACCCACAACCTTCCAGCTTGGGCGTTAGGGCCATTAAGAACATGTTATAGTGCTGCAGAGATTTTGTTTATGGCCAGTTTTTGGGGGGCTTGCTCCCAACGGTAAGGTTTAAGTAAATTAAAACACAGTACAGCATTTAGAAGAGTGCTTTGCATGGTGTAAGCACTCAGTGTAACTATTATTATCATTGGTATGAGTTCATGTTAGCTTTACTGTAATGTACTTGAGATTTAAGTTAAACATTTAACATTATTTTAATGTGCTGAGCATTTGTTCATTCCACAGATATCTTTGATAACTTATTATTTGTCAGGTATATACTAAGCACCAAATTGCATGGAGAAGGATGAATAAGATACAGTACCTTCTCTTGAGAGGCTCACATTTGGTGAGAAATGGATAAATTGTACATCGTAGGTTGATAAGAACGACATAGTAGAAATCTCGGTCAGGCACGGTGGCTCATGCCTGTAATCCCAGCAGTTTGGGAGGCCGAGGTGGGCGGGTCACTTGAGGTCAAGAGTTCGTGACTAGCCTGGCCAACATCGTGAAACCCCGTCTCTACTAAAAATACAAAAATTAGCCAGGCGTGGTGGCACATGCCAGTAATCCCAGCTACTTGGGAGACTGAGGCAGGAGAATTGCTTGAACCTGGGGGACGGAGGTTGCAGTGAGCCAAGATCATGCCACTGCATTCCAGCCTGGGCAATGGAGTGAGACTGTCTCAAAAAAAAAAAAAAAAGGAAGGAAGTGAAGGAAGGAGAAATCTAAACAAAGTGCTATACCAATATAATGCATTGAACTATATGGTAACACTTACTGGGTGGGTTAAATCTGCTTTTAATTACCTCAAAAATATGTACTTCTAATCAAATTATACTCCTTTGGAATGGTATCAGATAACAGATTTGCTTGGAGTAAATTATTACATTTGAGGTCTTTATAACTAATCTTATTTTAAAGTGAAGAGTCTTGTCATTTTAGTATTAGAGCCATTCGGGTTAAGCTAAGAAATCAGAAAGACAATTTAGTCTGGCTTTTTGAAACCTCTACAGTAATTCACTGTAAGATAGTACTTAATACTTTTTGTTGTATCATCAGTGAGATAGCTGGCACTTACCTTTTTTTCCTCCCTAATACTCCATGAGTATAGTATTTTAACTATTTTCAATTAACATACATATACAGAAGAGCTTCAGGGTGATTTTTGCTGAAGCATTCGTTTTTTTTTGTTTGTTTGTTTGTTTGTTTTTGAGACAGAGTTTTGCTCTTGTTGCCCAGGTTGGAGTGCAATGATGCAATCTTGGCTTACTGCAACCTCCGTTTCCTGGGGTCCAGCCATTCTCCTGCCTCGGCCTCCTGAGTAGCTGGGATTACAGGCATGCACCACCACTCCCGGCTAATTTTGCGTTTTTAGTAGAGACAGGGTTTCTCCACGTTGGTCAGGCTGGTCTCGAACTCCTGACCTCAGGTGATCTGCCTGCCTTGGCCTCCCAAAGTGCTGGGATTACAGGCCTGACCCACCATGCCCAGCCTGCTGAAGCATTCTTTAACTTTTTGTATTCTTATCAATTATTCTTTGATTTGGTTTCTGAAACACTCAAGTTGTTGATATAAACAACCTCCAATGTTTTTGTATTTTCTGTAGTAGAGTCCAGCAGTTAATAACTTTAAGTTTCTCTGTATAATGGTAACCTTGAGTTACATAAACATTTATTCTACTATTTGTCCTACATTATCATGCACTCGATTATGTTCTCTAGTTTTTCTTTGTATTCATGTTTTATGGCCCAAACTAATTTTTAAGTTTCTTAAAAGTAGAAATTATTACTGGTTCCCTCCCCCCACCAAGACGGAGTCTCGCTGTCTTCCAGGCTGGAGTGCAGTGGCGTGATCTCAGCTCACTGCAAGCTCCACCTCCCGGGTTCACGCCATTCTCCTGCCTCAGCCTCCTGAGTGGCTGGAACTACAGGCACCCACCACCACGCCCAGCTAATTTTTTTTTTTTTTTTGTAGTTTCAGTAGAGACGGGGTTTCACCGTGTTAGCCAGGATGGTCTCGATCTCCTGACCTTGTGATCTGCCCGCCTCGGCCTCCCAAAGTGCTGGGATTACAGGTGTGAGCCACCGCACCCGGCCATATATACTGTGTTCTTAACTGTCATAGCCCATTGACAAATATATGTAGTATTTTTTAAGTAATTACTACATGAATAGGCAAAGGTATGATTGCTCTTAATAAGAAAGAACCAACAAAATATATATATATTTTTGAAACAGAGTCTCACTCTGTCGCCGAGGCTGGAGTGCAGTGGTGTGATCTTGGCTCACTGCAATCTCCGCCTCCTGGATTCACGTGATTCTTGTGCCTCAGCCTCTGAGTAGCTGGGATTTCAGATGCCTACCACCACGCCTGGCTAATCTTTGTATTTTTATTAGAGATGGGGTTTCACCATGTTGGCCAGGCTGGTCTCAAACCCCTGGCCTCAAGTGATCCACCCACCTTGGCCTCCCAAAGTAATCCCATTGGATTACATGTGTTAGCCACTGCACCTGGCCCTGGCAGAAATATTGATTAGCCTTATCGTAATACGTAAGCATAATTTAGAATATACAGATATGAAATAGAAAACCTCTGAAATTCTTATCCCTGAAATCCAAATATACTTTTAATACCAAGGGCAGAAATAATTGCTGCTTAATTACAGCTGAATTAAACCTGATTTTTAAAATAGCCTTAAGCTATATTCCTAATATAGTAACTCCTATTTCTTAAAAAGTTACCTAAATGACCAGATTCTATGTAAAAGCATCAATATAATATGCAAACGTACCTTGATAGAAAATGACAGAAGGTGGAAGAATTAATGTATACAAGTGATGTCCTTACATTTCCCTTGCTGCATTCAAGCTTTTATTACTAATTTTGCAAAAGACTAAAATGTCAGTCTCAGTTACATAGCTTGTTAAGTTTAGAAAATTTCTTAGAGACGAAACAGTCTCATCTAATTTAGATTTCACTGGCATTGCTATATGCCTTATTTATATTACATAAGCAGAATCTCACATTGAATTTCTGAGATGCTTAATAGTCAATGGAATTAAATTGCACTACATCCAGAATTTGTCAATTGTTATATGGGACTTTTCCTCTATAAAACTGCTACATAGCCCCTATTATTGTCTTAAAGTTGTCTGAATCTCCATTTGATCTGAATAATTTTTCAAAGAAAACCTAGGAAGTGGCATATTTCTAGCTGTTTCTTTTATAGTGCCATTATACTGTGTATTTTTATTGATACGTAATGGATTGTGTTATTCACTGATTTTTAAAATTTACTTAAATTGTTCTTTTGGAACATTATTAATATCTGGTGTGTTAACAGATGCCTCCAATAGCTATGAAGCATACGATAACTATTTGATCTCCTTTTGCGAGAGCTCTACTGGTTAATTGGGGTGCTGACTGTAGTGGTGGTGATGGTAGAAGTAGTGATTATAGTAGTTGTAGCCATAGTAATTGTAGCATAGCATGGTGGTGGTAGTAGCAACACTAGTGGCACTAGTACCTTACCTTTATATAATATTTGGTAGCTTAGGAAATTGTTTACATATATGATCTATTTAGATTGAGAATCTTGTGAGACATCTAAAAAAGACCTCTAAATTAGTTCACTAATAGCTTTATTTATATACAATTCTAACTGTACACTGAATTTAAAGAACTCTGCAAGCCGGGAGTCCCAAAAGATTAGCAGCATCACCTAAACTTTGGTGCTGTTATTTCACCCACTTAGGCAAAAATTTTTTGGACCTGAAGAGGCAATATTATGCTTTGCTGAAGGATAGTTGGGTGCAAGAGAGGTGATTGTGCATATGTCTGCAGAAGTCAGCAATTTCTTACCCCCAATTCTTATATACAAAAAGCTCTGAAAACTGAATGTTTTTGAGTTACTTGTTTGGTAGAAAAAACTGTCATAACCTGCTGTCATGACCAGAAAGCCTAATCTGAACTAACTTGAGACTTTGTTTTTTATTTATCTTGCTTGGTATGAATATTCTTATGTTTTGCTACAAGAATATTAAGTCATATGTTTACAGGCTGCTACTATTTTTAGACCTAACTGGGTGTTTTATTTAATATATGTATCATTTCTGAATTATGTTTATAAAAATTATGAACCTATACTTAATTTTTAAAAACAAAACTACTATAACATTGAACATAAAATAGGCATGTAGTATTTATTATTGGTTGTTACAGGATATTAAAGAGTTTTGTTTTGTTTTCTTTTTAAACTTTTCTTTCCCTCAGATACTTATCTTCAGCAAATCCTAATGATAACAGGACTAGCTCCAATGCAGATAAAAGCTTGGTAGGTATTTTCTTAATATTAAGAAAATTGTTTTTAAAATTGTTTTGTGGGTAATATATTTGTGTGTATGATAGTAAATTTATGTATTGTTTGTGAAGCTGTAGTTAGCTGAACTTAGATTTTTATGGCACTTTTATCTCCCGTCTCCTTTTCGGTCTGATTTTTTGCTCAAACATCAAATGAAATAATATATTTGGAGGCAGTTAGTAAACTAAATTGTTACACAGATTAACAGAGGTCATCTTTTTTAATCTTTGGAATCGGGAACTATGATATATCAATGTGTCATTAAGGGTCTTGACAGGCAAACAGATTACATGTTCAAAAGATTTAAACGAGAGTTTTGTGTGTATGGTAAATATACATAACATGAAATTTACCATATTGATCATTTTTAAGTGTGCAGTTCAGTGGCATTAAGCACCTTCACATGGTTGTGCAGCCATCACCGCCATCCATCTCAAGAACCTTTTCATCATCCCAAACTAAAAATCTATGCCAATTAAACAATAACTCCTAATTTCACCCTCCCCCCAGGTCCTGGTAGCCACTATTCTACATTCTGTCTCAATGAATTTGCCTATTCTAGGCACCTTATATGAATGGAATCATACAATATTTATCCATATGTGACTGACTTCTTTCATGTAGCATACTGTCTTCAAGATTCATCTATATTAATAGTATGTATTCAGATTTCCTTCATGTTTAAGGTTGAGTAATATTCCATTGTGTACATATATATACATACACACACTCACACACACATATATATACACACGCACACCGTATTTTATGCATTTATTAAGTGAAGAGTTTAATGAAGGGATGATTAACAAGCTGTGAACATCAGTAGAGGGAAACAATAAAGTATATTAAAGCACCCATGTATGAACAAGAGTGGGAAGCCATTGCCCTGTACTAAAGGAGCAAAGAGAGAAAACCTTATTGTAGCTCAGAGAAAGCCTGACATCATAGAAAAGGAATATAAAACATAGAACATTGCAAGAACCATAGTGAAGCACAAACGGTGTAGGGAGAATGAATATTTCTTTTTTTTACCTTCAGATTTCTGCTGGTGTCTCCTGTGGGTTGAAACCAAGCTTAAAATCATAGGGCTACAGAGTAATACAGGCAATGCAGTCTGTAGATTTTAAGGCAAAGAAGAGCAGAGGATGAATTTTCAAGGTTAGAAGGGAATGGGGGAAATGGAGAATAACCAGTATAGTCAGCATCATCTTAATTTGTCCACTGAGAAGTAAATTACTCTCAAAAATAAATTTTAGTTGAGTTCTTTGTGTTGTTCATATAGCTCATATTCTGAGACGGAGGTAAAACAAAATCTTACTTGCTTACATTTCAGAAGGTCCTTTTAAATTTTAATCCCAGTAGAGCTGTTTGGCAAGTTATGTATTTCTAACCAGGGCTCAAAAATCTTTGACCTAGGTAATAATAAGGAGTTGCTGTAAGTCAGCTCTCACTGTATTACTTGACTGTAGAGTTAGAAGTGCCTTCGGCCTTCAAAAATAAGGATTCATGTTTTCTTTGGGCGGATTTTGTTCAGTGGTGATTACTGTAAGTTTGTCAGTGGTTGCTACCTTTATCTTTTGCTCTAATAATATCAAGGGGGAAATACTAATTATTTTAACCTAGAACTAAGTACAAAATCAACTAATTTAATTTTCCCTGAAAAGCTTTTAGCAGAGATGCTAATGAACAACTTTGCAATTGCCAAATACAGTGGATGATTTTCAACCCGTGTCTTATTTTTCTTCTTTGCTGTAGTTGACACTGACTACTTCCTTCTTCTTTGGAACTTCAGACTTTTCTAACTCTTTTATGTTCCGATTGTTTCCCTCTTTTTTACCTCCCATATTTTTGAGTTTTATTTATTTTTCAATCCCCTTTTCAGGATCTTCCTTCTCTGCTTACTTTCAATTATTAAACATTTCCCAAAGTTCTGATCTTGGCTCTCTGCTCTTTCTCTGTAGGTAATCTCATTCATGTCCAGCTTGCTCGTCTGAGCTCCAGCCCTGAATCTTTCTGTCTCTTCTGTATACTTCTCAGGCATATGAAACTAGGCCAGAGCTAAACTCATTGTTTTCCTGTCCCCATTCCCTCCCTAGCAATGTGTTGACTGTCTTTCATAATGGTATATCTGTTCTAACTTCAATTGGTTTGGTCATACATTATGCTTTCTGATTGATACCTTTATCCATTACTTCCTCTTCATTCCTATAGACTCTGCCTTTTATCAGATCCATATTCTCTTGTCTGAACTCTTTTGATAGCTTTTTAACTGGTTGCTCTTCTTAGAACTTCACTGCCCTCTAAGCTGTTCATTCACCTTATTATTGTAGTGATGTTTCTGAGGTGCCAGCATTATGTCATTTCTCATTTAAAATGTTTATGGGTTAAAAAGTCCCTAACTCCAGTTTGTGCATGCAAGGATCATTACCTTCTTAGACGTAAAGTGAGTTGTTTTTCCTGTTACATTCTGTGCTCTGCTATAGTACTTGATTTCTTTCCATTTCCCAAATGTATCGTATTTTCTTCTGCCTTTCTACATTTGGGCTCATTGTTCATTCTAGCTAAAATGCCTTCCTTGTACCACCTTCTTTGCTTTATCAGATTATCAGTTCCTCTTACCTTTTTAGGCCTTAACTTAAGGATTATATATTCTTGGCAGAGTTAGAAGTGACCTTTTCTTTCCTTCAGAACACTCTGTAGATAATTTTATTATTGTTTACCAAAGTCTGTTGTAATATTTTGTGTATATTTATTTGAGACATTGTAGGTTATTTTTTCTCTTCCAATTTAACTTTGCCTCACTATGTAACTATTTGCTTCATGAGAACAGGAACCAAATCTTTTTAATGTTTGTATTTCTAATGGCCTAACATTTAGTAGATGTTAAGAAAATGCTTGTTAAATTGATAATAAAAAAATTGAGATAGAAAAGAGGTAAGATTAAATTATTTTCTAAAAAGGTTTAAAATATTAACATAGACTTGATATTTTAAATGTCTAAATATTCGTAGTAGAATGAATTTTTGTTTTTGTTTTAAATTAAAGCAGGAAAGTTTGCAGAAAACAATCTATAAGCTGGAAGAGCAGCTGCATAATGAAATGCAGTTAAAAGATGAAATGGAGCAGAAGTGCAGGTGAGAATATACTTGAAGTTTTTCATATTAAAAGTTTTACATACCAAATACTTATTTGAAAGCTTATACCCTGCAAACATCTGAAAGTAGATAGAAAATGAGGGTGTAAAGATTACTACTGATAACAGATTCATGATGTGTCTTGGCTAGAATTGAGAAGTTCTATTTATGTTGGCTTAGTTATAGATGTATTTTCCTCAGAATATTTAAAGTACATTTGTTCCTGGCAGTCTGTATTCTTTTTTTTTTTTTGAGACAGAGTCTCACTCTGTTGCCCAGGCTGGAGTGCAGTGGCACGATCTCAGCTCACTGCAAGCTCCACCTCCCGGGTTCATGGCATTCTCCTGCCTCAGCTACCCCAGTAGCTGGGACTACAAGCACCTGCCACAATGCCCGGCTAATTTTTTTAAATTTTTTTTTTATTTTTAGTAGAGTCGGGGTTTCGCCATGTTAGCCAGGATGGTCTCGATCTCCTGACCTTGTGATCCACCTGCCTTGTCTTCCCAAAGTGCTGGGATTACAGGTGTGAGCCACCACGCCTGGCCAACAGTCTGTATTCTTAAAAAACTATAATGCTAATTCATTTAGTTGCCAGATTTACTGCTTTTTTCTCGTTACATAATTAGCTAACTAAAAAGGCAAATTAGGCTGGGCATGGTGGATCACTTGAGGGCATGAGTTCAAGACCAACCAGGCCAGCATGGCGAAACTGCATCTCTACTGAAAATACAGACAATTAGCTAGGCACAGTGGTGTACACCTGTAGTCCCCGCTGCTTGGGAGGCTGAGGCATGAGAATTGCTTGAACCCAGGAGGGAGAGGTTGCAGTGAGCCGAGATCACGCCATTGCACTCCAGCCTGGGCAACAGAGCAAGACTCTGTCTCAAAAAGAAAAATAAATAAAGGGGAAATTAGTTTACATTAAATAAGGTGCGTTTTGACATGTAAAATGTTGAAGATTAAAATATACTAAATTTTTGATGTGGCCATTCTAATTTCCACTGTGGTTCTCTGGAGCAGTAACTCAGAGTATTTTTTTCTGCGGGTCTAATTTCAGCATGTTATTGGCATTAGACCCACAGAAAAAATATCTTTGAGTTATGCTCAAGATTAATTTAAATAACCTATCTTAATACTGAATTACTTATCAATTATAAGCAATACTTTTTTTATAATTATTTATGTTTTTAGTGAATAGTATTGAATAAATGAAATGCAAAGGTAACACAAAAAGTATTCAACAAATAAAATTGGGAACGCTGGTAATTTTGTGACAGAGCAGGTGGGGGGGTTTGGTACGAAACAGGTAAAATTCTCACTTTTAACCATTCCTTTTTTTTTTTTTTTTTTGGGGGGGCGGAGTCTCGCTCTGTCACCCAGGCTGAGTGCAGTGGCCGGATCTCGGCTCACTGCAAGGTCCGCCTCCCGGGTTTACGCCATTCTCCTGCCTCAGCCTCCCAAGTAGGTGGGACTACAGGCGCCCGCCATCTCACCTGGCTAGTTTTTTGTATTTTTTAGTAGAGACGGGGTTTCACCGTGTTAGCCGGGATGGTCTCGATCTCCTGACCTCGTGATCCGCCCGTCTCGGCCTCCCAAAGTGCTGGGATTACAGGCTTGAGCCACTGCGCCCAGCCAACCATTCTTTATAGATTATATGGTTAAGTGTATAATACGAACTTTTTTTTTTTCTTTTTTTTTTTTTGAGATGGAGTCTTGCTCAGTCACCCAGGCTGGAGTGCGGTGGCACGATCTCGGCTCACTGCAAGCTCCGCCTCCCGGGTTCACGCCATTCTCCTGACTTAGCCTCCATAATAGCTGGGACTACAGGTGCCCGCTACTATGCCCGGCTAATTTTTTTTTTTTTTTGTATTTTTAGTAGAGACGGGGTTTCACCCTGTTAGCCAGGATGGTCTTGATCTCCTGACCTCGTGATCCGCCCGTCTCGGCCTCCCAAAGTGCTGGGATTACAGGCGTGAGCCACCGTGCCCGGCCAATACAAACTTTTTTTAAAAAAAGTGTTTGAATATAAGCAAATAATTAACGGATCCCAGGATTTGGAAAGAATTTCTAAATATAAAATATGAAAATAAGGGGAAGAACTGGGTAGATACTGTTATATAAATGTTGAGAAGTCTCTACATCCTTTTTTTTTTGAGACAACGTCTCACTCTTGTCCCCTAGACTGGAGTGCGATGGCGCAATCTCGGCTCACTGCAACCTCTGCTTCCCGAGTTCAAGCAATTCTTCTGCCTCAGCCCCCCCAGTAGCTGGGATTACAAGCCACCACGCCCGGCTAGTTTTGGTATTTTTAGTAGAGACGGGATTTCACCATGTTGGCCAGGCTGGTCTCAAACTCCTGACCTCAGGTGATCCACCCGCCTCGGCCTACCAAAGTGTTGGGATTACAGGCATGAGCCACCACTCCCGGCCCCCCAAAAATTTTAAACAAAATTAAAAGACAAGTGACAAACTGGTAGTAATGGTGAGTAGGGATCAGTTTGAGGAAGTAATAAGAATGGCTGAAGTGGCTAATAATCATGTGAAAATGTATCACCTCAAGGAAATAAAATTGAGATGAAACTTTTTAAAAGTATGTATTAAATTGGTAAATAGTTTTTAAAATAAAAACCTAGTGCTAGGGATTGTGGAGTGATATTTACTTGCATTTCTTTAAATCAAATTCTCTGCATTCAAATCATTTTAGTTACATTCATTTGTTCAATAAAAATTTCAGTTAAAGTGTCAAGATAATGTGCTTGTCAACAATATAGTACTGAATAAATCAAGACATGGCCCCTCTCCACAAGGAGCTTGTAATTTAGCAAGAAAAATAAGTAATTATCAAGAAGTGTGGTATGTATTAATTGGGGAGAGAATAAAATTATACAGGAATATCAGGAATACATCAGGAGATGCCTGTACTGTTTTGTCAGAGATCAGAGAAAGCTAAAACCAGAAGAGTCAATGGAAATTATTAGGAGAAGAGTGGAAGGAAGTGTTAGGGTCCAGGAGGTGAGTATCTGTGAAGGCCGTGAGGTAAGAGACCTTGACTGGCCTGTAAGATGCGAGGGAAGGAAAAGCCTGAGATGAGAGTGGGGAGGATGGCAAGGTCTAGATTGGGGAAGATTCTTTTTTTTTTCTCTTTTTTGGGGGCGGGGGGGACTAAGAAATTTGGAATTTATTTTAAGTGTGACGGAAAAACACCAAAAGTCATTAAACTAATAAGTAAAAAATATATATTAAATTTGCTGTTTCAAAAGAAGTTCCTGCTTAATTAGCAGCATTTGGGACTTTATTCAACTAAGTGGGAGTGAGGGAAGATGAGTCAAGGATAATTCCTAGGTAATGTCATTTACTTAGGGACTCTAGAAGAGAAGCAAATTGGTATTGGGGTGGGAGTGTGGAACGGAGGCAGTAAGTTCCATTTTGGAGATGCTGAATGAGGTTTTTGATGAGACATCCATGTGAAAATGTTGCATATATAGGTTTTGAAGCTCAGAATTACATTTTGAACCAAAGAAAGCAAATTGTAATGAAGATAATACACTGAGTGTTGACAAATGGTGCCTTAATTGATTTGATATATGCTACCTTTCTCTTCATTTACTTTATCCTGTATTAAAGGATAAATGGCTGATTTTTGAGTAGTGGCAAGTATTGCATGATGGAGTTTAGGGATCCTTAACCTGAGATCCATAGACCTCCCCCAAAGAGTCCATGGATGAAATTTGAAGTCTTTAAACTTGGATGAGAAAAGGTGAATGTTTTCTCTAACTTGTAACTTAATTTTAGCACTTGTTTTCAATTCTGAGCATAGGCAGCAATTCAGTTATTAGCAGTAGTTGTTAATTTTTATTACCAATAGAAATTATAGATGTTTTCTTATTACAGTTGTTACAGCTATCTCTAAATATCATTTATGCTCATCAGTACTTTGAAATTACTGCCACTAGATCTTGTGATTTAATATATTAATAAAGAAGCATATATACTACTGAATTATACATGCTTTTTAAAAGTTTATTACTGTATTTCAATATAATTGGCTCCTTTTTTTTTTTTTTTTTGGAGATGGACTCTCTATCACCCAGGCTAGAGTGCAGTAGCACGATCTTGGCTCACTGCAACTTCTGCCTCCCAGGTTCAAGCAATTCTCCTGCCTTGGCCTCCCAGGTAGCTGGGATTACAGGCGCCTGCCACCATGCCTGGCTAATTTTTTAAAATTTTATTTTTAATAGAGTTGGGGTTTCATCATGTTGGCCAAGCTTGTCTCGAACTCCTGACCTCAGATGATCCAGCCGCCTCGGCCTCCCAAAGTGCTGGGATTACATACGTGAGCCACTGCACCTGGCCTAATTGTCTTTTAATCATATATAATTTTTGTGCTTCAAAAAATATTTTGGAAAAAGGCCATAGGCTTCACTTGACTGCCAAAGAGATCCATGGCACCAAAAAAGGATACAAAACTCTAGTTAAGTGGAAAAGTAAGGAATGTGAGTGTTTAATACTGGGCAATAGGAAATAAATATATTTCTAATCTGTATTGCTTTTGTTTTTACAGAACCTCAAACATAAAACTAGACAAGATAATGAAAGAATTGGATGAAGAGGTACTTTTTGTTTTCTAATCAGAAGTTTCCTTTTTGAGATTTTTCTGTCTTTCAAATTGTTTCGTTTCCAGAGAAAATTATATTTAAACTCTATAGTTTGAAACACAAAACAGAGCCACAGAATTGTGATGAGAGCCTTACCTTGGAACTGCAGTTTCAAGTGGTACAGATTAGATTATAGTTTAATTTCCTTTGTACAATTGTATTCTACAGCCATATTGAAATTTTAGTATGTAAATTTCAGTTCAGTGGTTCTTGATGGTTGAAATGTGAGAAAGGAGCCAGAGAAGCAAGCTATCAGAAATTGAATCTCAAACTGTATCAGAAAGAGACAGACAAATAAGGAAAAGAGAGAAACACAGTTTAAAATATTTTTAAAAGATTAACACTGACATAATCTCATGTAATCAAATGGAAAATATATTGATTTTAGAATGTTCATCTTTTCCATGGTTACCTGTCAAAATTTTTTTATTATCAGAGAAACAATAACAAGCATTCATAATTCAGATGTTCGTTTGCAAATATGTAATACATTTCCATTCCTCTTAGTCAACTTCTAAGTATATTTCTACTGTGTCTATGAGTCCCATGAAAAGAAATACACTCTCTATAGTCTTCTCCTAATATATTATTTTGTCCTTTTTTAGGTTTAATCTCTGATAGTTTTTATGCTGTGTTAATTTTTTCTTCCCTTATAGAATGGTATCTGTCAATGGCTTGCTTTCTTTCGTGGGTGGCTTTGGATATCCATGTAATCATCTATGAAGATTTAGATAGCATTTTACTAACTTGCCTTTGTATTTAGCCTTAGCAGTATATATTTGACTCTGAATGTTTAAGGAGTCCTTTTTTGCATGTCTTCTACTTACATTTAACTTTTAAAACACAGATAAAATTCAGATGTGCTAGATTTAAGTTATTCATTTTTCCAAATTAGAAGTAGAGAGAGACATTTGCGGTATGAAATTAAAATAGTCTCACTTCTAGAAAGATGGAGTAAAAGTACCTTTCCGTATTCCTCCCAGTAAATACAGCTAAAAACCCTAAACATTAAATATAAAGCAAACATAAAAAGATTTTGAAAGTTGGAAAGAAGGCAAACCAGCCTAGGTTACTTGTGTCCTGAGAAACAACACATGAATGAACCTTCAGGGTTTTCGTTTTGCTGCGTGTATCTTAGACAGGGTGCTGGAGAAGCCAGCAACCTTGAAATATCAACAATTGCAGACAAAGCTCCAAAAAAGGCTAATTTCCTTAGCCTAAAGACCAGAAAAGGAGCAGGCTAGCAAATCAGAAAACTTATACTGTCGCTGCTTTTTTCAGCCAAACACCACAGAAAAACGGTAGCCCCATTCTTAACAGCAAAGGCTGAGTGGCAAGTCCAGATTTCCATCTCCACTATGCTGTAGCACACCCCAACTTCCAATTAGAATAGTGTCAGAGAAGGCCCAGTAAACGAATTTTCATCTCCCGTGGGCAGTAACAAACCTTCCTTCTCTCCCCAGACAGCTTAGCAGTGACCATGTGGGGAATCTGCACTTACACTCCCAGCTGGCAGTAATGGAGTGCCCCTCCCACTGCCTTCTGGGTTGGTTTCAAAAGAGGCATGGTAGGGATTAGAACTTTTGACTGAAAATAACAAGCTCCCCTCCACAATGCAGTGTCATCTGTGGGGGCCACATGAGGAGCAGCCATGGTGCACTCGATGGAGGCCTGGTAGAGCGCCAGAACTCCTGCTTCCACGCAGCAATGATAAGGATCTGCTCCCCTCCCCACCTGAGGTGTCAGTAGAGGCTGAGTGGAAAACCTGGACTTCTCCAAACTCCACCTGGCGGAAAAGAGGCAGCACCCCCTTAGTTTCACCAGAACAGTGTCAGAGGAGACCTTCTAAAAGAGATTTTAAATAAGATCCAGAATGTTGTAAGATGATGTCCAGGTTTGAATAGAAAACTACTCATCATAATCAGAACTAGGAAAATTTTAACTGGAATGAGAAACAATAATAAACTAATATCAACGCTCAGACGACACAGATGTTAGAATTATCTGACAAGGATTTAAAGGAATCATCATAAATATGTTTCAGTGAGCAACTATAAACATATAAACAAGCAAAAAAAATAGTCTCAGAAAGACATAGACAGTATAAAATAGAGCCAACCAAAAATTGCAATAACTGAAATAAAAGTCTCAATAGATGGTGTCAGCAGCAGAGTGAACAATGCAGAGGAACGAATCAGAGACCTTCAACAAAGAAAAATAGAAATTATACAGTCTGAACAATAGAGAGAAAATGGTCAGAAAAAAAGTGGCAGAGCCTCTGGGACCTGTAGAACTATAACAATAAAGTTCTCACATTCATGTCACTCGAATTACTAAAGGAGAGGAGACGGGGGTGGGAAGAAATGATAATGGAAAATTCAACAAATTTGACAAAAGACCTGAACTGACTAACAGAAGACATAAACCACCAAGAAGCTTAACGAACCACAAAAAGTGTAAACCCAAAGATATCCACACCAAGACACAATAGCCAGATTTCTGAAAATTAATGACAAAAAAGAAATCTTAAATACAGGACACACCTTACCTAGAAAGGAAAGAACAGTGTAAGTGACAGCTGATTTCTTACCAGAAACCATGGAGGCCAGGAGGAAGTGGCATGATTTTTTCAGGTGCTAAAAAAACAAACAAACCTATCAACTCAGAATTCTGTGTTCAATGAAAATATCCTTTTCAAATGAAAAAGAAAATGACAACATTCTCAGATGAGGAAAAACTAAGATAGTGTGTCACCAGCACACCTTCCCTAAAGGAATTGCTAGAAAAAATTCTCTAAACAGAAAGGAAATGATAAAAGAAGGAATCTTGGCCAGGAGGGGTGGCGCACATCTGTAATCCCAACACTTTGGGAGGCTGAGGCGAGCAGATCACTTGAGACCAGAAGTTCAAGACCAGCCTGGCCAACATGGCGAAACCCCATCTTAAAATACAAAAAAAATTAGCCAAGTGTGGTAGCGCATGCTTGTAATCCTAGCTACTCAGGAGGCTGAAGCTAGAGAATTGCTTGAACCTGGGAGGTGGAGGTTGGAGTGAGCCAAGATCGCACCACTGCACTACAGCCTGGGTGACACAGCAAGACTGTCTCCAAAAGAAAAAGGAGGAATTTTGAATTACTAGGAATAAAGAAAGAGTAAAATATGGGTAAATACATTTCTTTCTCCTCTTGATTTTTTTTATAATAGGCAGTTGAAGCAGAAATTATATTGTCTAATATGATTCTCTGTGTATGAGAAAAAATATTTTAGACATTATAAACAGAGAATAATGGGTCATAAAGAAAGGTAAAGTTTTTAGGTCAAGTGTGGTGGCTCAGGTCTGTAATCCTGGCGGATTGCTTGAGCCCAGGAGTTCAAGACCAACCTGAGCAATGAGGTGAAACCCCATCTCTACAAAAAATACAAAAATTAGCCAGGTGTGGTAGTGCACGCCTGTAGTCGCAGCTACTAGGGAGGC
The DNA here is from genome assembly GCF_024542745.1 of Macaca thibetana thibetana. Lineage (NCBI taxonomy): Eukaryota > Metazoa > Chordata > Mammalia > Primates > Cercopithecidae > Macaca > Macaca thibetana. The sequence goes on from NC_065595.1 coordinate 59,623,790, forward strand.
AGAGGTGGGAGGATCACTTGAGTCCAGGAAGTTGAGGCTGCAGTGAGCCATAAGCATACCACTGTAGTCCAGCGTGGGTGACAGAGTGAAACCCTTTCTCAAAAATAAATAAGATAAAAATTTTAAAAAGAAAGGGGAAGTTTTTATACTTTAACTGGTAAGATGCCAATACCAGTAGAGTGTACTATATATTAAGCTATGCATATACAATGTAATATCTATGGCAGCCACTGAAAGGCCTTACAAGGAGATACATTCAAAAACACCGTAGGTAAATCAAAAGGAATGCTAAAATAATGTTTAGGTAACCACAGAAAGACAGGAAAGAAAATGTAGAAATAACAGAGATCAAACAAAAATGGCAGATTTAACCCTAACATACTACCAATAATGACATTAAATGGAAAGTAAATGGAATACCAATCAAAAGAGGTGATAGGCATAGATTTTTTTAAATCCCCCATTTATGTATCTGTCAGAAACTCTTCAAATATAACAATATAGGGAAGTTGAATATCAGAAGATGTAAAGAGATAGCATACAAATATTAAAAAGAAAGCAGCACTATTGGCAATGTTAATACCTTAACGTAGACTTCAGAGCAAAGAAAATTACCATGAGCATAGAGGAGTATTACATAATTATAAGAGTTAAGCCACCAAAAATAAATAAAAATCCTAACTGTACACTAGACAAAAGAGCTACAAAATGTGTGAAGCAAAAGTTAATAAAACTGAAAGGAGAAATAGACCAATCCATAAATATTGTTGGAGACTTCAACACCCCTAAGAATTACCAAACATTGGAGAACTCAACCACACTGTCAGCCATCAGAATTTGTTCAACATTTACAGAACTCTCTACTTAACAGCAGAATATACCTTCTTTTCAAGTGCTTAAGGAACACACACCAGGGTAGACTACATGCCAAGCTATAAAACAAACACATTTGAAAGCACTGAAATCATACAGAGAGTTTCCTGACCAAAATGTACAGATGAGAATAACAGAAAAATCTGCAAACACATGGAAAGCAAACAACAAACTTCTAAATAATCCAGAGGTCAAAGAAGTCTCAGTGAAAAAAATACATTGGAATGTTAATTATGTCTCATAAAACTGTTATGGCTCTTCATCTTTAAAAAATGTTTAAACAATGAAGTGAAAATACATCATCAGAATTTGTGAGATGCTGTTAACATAGTGATGAAGGTTAATTTATAGCACTAAATGCCTACCTTAGGAAAGAGGAGAAGTCTGAAATCAATAATTTAAACTCCTACTTCTGGAAACGAGAATAAGAAGAGTGAAATAAACCCAAAACAAACAAAAGGAAGGACAAGTAACAATAAGAGCAGAGAACAATGCAGTTAAAAGCAGGAAAACAATAGAGAAAAACAGTGAAACAAAAAACTGTGTGAAAAGATCAACAAAATTAACCTCTAGCAAGACTGATAAAGGAAAAAGAGAGGACACAAATTACCAGTATGAGGAATGAAATAGGGCTAGGGCATATACTATAGACCATATAGGTATCAAAAGAATCATAAGGAAATACTATGAACAGTTCTAAACACAATTAAGACATTTAGATGAAAGGGACTAACTTCTCAAAAAACAAACTACCACAACTCCTACAGTGTGAAATAGGTAATTTCAGTAGCCCTATATAAGTGTTAAGGAAAGTGAATCCATACTTTTAAAACTTTTTAGATAATATGGATGACAAATACCATGTGAAAAGAGGTTCACGTAATTAGTCATTTGGGAAGTGCAAATTAAAATTACCATAAAATATTACTCCGTAACTATGGAAAAGCAGTAAGTTTTAAAATTATGTCAATAACAAACTGGCAAAGATATGGAGAAACTAGATCACTTGGACATTGCAGATGGGGATATGAAATGGTACAGACATTCTGGAAAACCAATTGACTGTGTTCCTGAAAAACTAAACATGTACCTACTATGTGACCTAGCAATTGTATTCTTGGGCATTTATTCCAGAAAAATGAAAATTTATATTCTCACCAAAACCTGTACACTAATGTTTATAATAGCTCTATTTGTAATAGCCGAAAACTGAAAACAATCAAAATGTTCTACAGTAGGTGAATGGTTGAACAAACTTTGGTACATTTGTACCATAGAATACTCAGCCACAAGAAGGAATGAACTGTAGATACATACAATACATAGATGGATTTTAAGGACTTTATGTTGAGTTAAAAAAAAAAAAAAAACCTGTCTTGGCTGGGCACGGTGGCTCGGGCCTGTAATCCTAGCACTTTGGGATGCCGAGGCAGGCAGATCGCGAGGTCAGGAAGTTGAGACCATCCTGACCAACATGGTGAAATCCCATCTCTACTAAAAATACAAAAAAAAAAAAACTGTCTCAAAAACTCATATATTGCATGGTTCCATTTATATAACATTCTCAAAAAGACAAAATTATAGAAATGGAGAACCATTAGATGCCAGGAGTATGGGTGGTGGGAAAACAGGGATGGATGTAGCTATAACTAGTGACTGGAAAGAGATTGTTGTGATGACCAGTTCTGTATCTTCATTGTGGTGGTGCTTACATGAACCTACATATGTGATAAAATGACAGAACTATACACACCTTATACCAGTGAGAATTTTCTGATTTTGTTATTGTACTATTGTTATATGTAACGTAACTACTGGGGGAAGCTGAGTGGAAGGGCACTTGGGATCTCTCTGTACTATCTTTGCAACTTTCTTTGAATGTATAATTATCTAAAAATTAAAGTTAGAATGATGAACTCTTAGAATCAGAAAGACCTTGAATGATTTATGTCCAATTTTTGCTTAAAGATGAGAAAGCCCAGAAACACTATAAAACAGGTTTCCTAATGTGGAGTCTTAAAAAGTGAAGCATCAAAAACAAGATTTACTGGTAGTGGTAACTGAGAAAGGTACACTTTTAAGTTGTGAAAATGTGGGTATTTTAGGCTGGGTATGGTGGCTCATGCCTGTAATCCCAGCACTTTGGGAGGCTGAGGCAGGTGGATCACTTGAGGTCAAGAGTTCAAGACCAGTCTGGCCAACATGGCAAAACCTGTCTCTACCAAAAATAGAAAAATTAGCCAGACACAGTGGTGCATCCCTGTAGTCCCAGCTACTTGGGAGACTGAGGCACGAGAATCACTTGAACCCTGGAGGCGGAGGTTGCAGTGAGGCAAGATTGTGCTGCTGCACTGCAGCCTGGGTAACAGAGTGAGAATCTGTCTCAAAAAAACAAAAAAAAAATAGACAAAACAAATTGGTATTTTAATCCTCCTCTCTCCGGTAGTTTCTTTTACTAAAATAACAATTTCCTTGATTGCTTTTTAATACACATTGGTGGGTAGATACCTAGAACATCTTAGAAAGATAAGCAAGTTGTTGTTGACAGAGATAGGATTAAGGGAGACATCGAGGAAATGGTGAACTCACTGCACATTCTGTACCATCTGGTAATGTTTGAGCTTTTCATCACTTTATTTCATTCCTTAAATTTGGGATTGTTATGCCAAAATATTGGTAACACAATATGATTGTCTTAAACTTAGAGAGTGGCTTTCAGTCTGAAAAGATTCACAGGGTTGTATTTTAAAGTTTTGGAGCCAGAAGTCTCTGAAAATTTTACCTATCAAGTTCAAGTAAGCAGAGTCTCACTGTCTTCTTAAAAGGCAAGCTACTTAGAAAGTTGTATTAGGAGATACTATTTGCTTTTGAAGCAGAACATTCGTCTTAGGTGTTTGTCTGGTTTTTTTTTTTCTTGTTTTTTTGTTTTTAAAAACAAAATACTCTCTTGAATAAATGACGAGAGTATTAATCACAATGGTAACTTTTATCATTATAATTTCAGGGAAATCAAAGAAGAAATCTAGAATCTACAGTGTCTCAGATTGAGAAGGAGAAAATGTTGCTACAGCATAGAATTAATGAGTACCAAAGAAAAGCTGAACAGGAAAATGAGAAGAGAAGAAATGTAGAAAATGAAGGTGAATTGTCACTACTTTTGAAAAATGATAAAATTTCTAACATTGTCATGAGGTTGTCTTTAATTTAGTGTCCATGATATGTACATAAAGCTACAGTCCTAAGACACTTTATAAGCTAAATAACCCAGATCTCAAGTTAAATTTATAACATATTAAAGTAAATAGTAAGTAGTGTTTAACTAGAGTAGTGATTGTCATCATGGTGTGCATACTGGAATCTCCTGGGAAGCTTTAAAGAGTACTGATGCCTAAATCCCAGCGATTCTAATTTAATTGGTCTAGATATGTGGCCTGAGTATCATTATTTTTTACAAGCCCCCTAGGTACTTATAACAAGCAGCTGCGTCTAAGAACTGCTAAACTAGGATTTCTTGTGTTTTAATGCCTATTACAAATATATTTAAAATACCTTTCTACACCCATTGATGCAGTGATTTCACTTCCATAAGGTATTTTACATACATACTCATACTGCAAACTGATATATACACAAGGCTATTCATTGTAGCATTGCTTAAAATGACAAAAAAAAATGCAATCAATGCTTATATGAAACATAATGTAACACATATATGAAACATAAAGGTAATCAATGCTGTAATAAATTTTAGTACATCTATATGGTAGAATACTATGCAGCTTATAAAAAAAAATCATCTCCTTAAATACTGGTATAAAACAATCTCTAAGATACATCTTTAAGTGACAAAAACAAAGTACAGATTGCTTGTGTTTAAAACAAGAGTACTTGTCTATATATGCTTAAATTAAATATGTATTAGGGAGGAGAGTCAGTTAAGGGAGACTCACAAGGAGCAAAAATGACTAAATGGAGAAAGGAAGCCTTATACTATCTGCCATTTGATACCTGTTAAATTTTGTATTAAGATATTGAATTATCAAGCAATTGATCTATTGAAAAATAATATTAAAACTAGCTTTATAATTACACTAACAGAGTGATCTTATAAAGGGAATAAAGGAGATGGAGTTTGAGATTTACAGTAGTGAGAAGAAATCTGTTTTTGCACTCTGTATTATAAAATGATGTTCTACTTTTTAATGAATGTAAAATGCAAGTACTTCCAAATTGGAATTTGGCTTTGGGAGTGGACCTAATGTAGCTGACTGTTATGGCCTAAGACTAAATGTCATTTTTTAAAAAAGGATTTATATGTTTCCACTATGAAAATTTTGTAATTTCTATATATTATTCTTTCATTTTCTAGTTTCTACATTAAAGGATCAGTTGGAAGACTTAAAGAAAGTAAGTCAGAATTCACAACTTGCTAATGAGAAGCTGTCCCAGTTACAAAAGCAGGTAAGTGTTTCAAATGAGGTTCCTTTTTTTAAAAAAATGTAGATAATTAAATTGTATTGTACTTTGGTCAGAAACCTATTTTCTTTCTTTCTTTTTTAAATAGCTAGAAGAAGCCAATGACTTACTTAGGACAGAATCAGACACAGCTGTAAGACTGAGGAAGAGTCACACAGAAATGAGCAAGTCAATTAGTCAGTTAGAGTCCCTGAACAGAGAGTTGCAAGAGAGAAATCGAATTTTAGAGAATTCTAAGTCACAAACAGACAAAGATTATTACCAGCTGCAAGCTATATTGGAAGCTGAACGAAGGGACAGAGGTCATGATTCTGAGATGATCGGAGACCTTCAAGGTAATATTTTTTTTATTGTGGTAAAATATGCATAACATGAAATTTATTACAACATTTTAACCATTTTTATGTATACAGTTCAGTGGGATTAAATACAGTTCACAGTGTATGCAACTGTCATCATATAAGTGGAATCATACAGTGTTTGTCCTTTTGCATCTGGCTTTTTTACTTAGCACAGTGTCTTCAAGGTTTATCCATGTTGTGTGTGTCAGATTTTCGTTCCTTTTTAGGGCTCAGTAATATTCCATGGTATGTGTATACCACATTTTGTTCATCCACTCATCTATCAATGGAAGGAATATTTTGTAATTTTTATTTTTAATTGTCAAAAAATATATAACAAAATTTACCATCTTGACCATTTTTAAGTCTAAGTTAATATATTTATGATCATATTACCCTCATAAAGAAAATGACTTTGGTGAAACCAGATGGTTGCATTCTTTTTTATTTACATTTTTTTGAGATAAGACCTTGCTCTGTTGCCCAGGCTGGAGTGCAGTGGCATGATCACAGCTCACTGCATCCTTGAACTCCGGAGGTCAAGCAATTCTCCCACCTCAATTTCCTGAGTAGCTGGGACTACAGGTGCATGCCACCATGCTCAGCTAATTTTTTCATTTTTTGTAGAGACGGAGTTTCACCATTTTGCCCAGGCTAGTCTCAAACTCCTGGACTCAAGCGAAACACCCACTTCGACCTCCCAAAGTGCTAGCATTATGGGTGTGACACACCACACCAGGCCAGCATTCTTTCTCTTTTAGGATAATGCCTACATTTGTATCACGTTGTAATTTCTTCACCCTCACGGGTACTCCTGCGGGGTAGGTAATGTGGATATTTTTCAGTTTTACAGGTAAATTAACCAAAAACTTCATTTGAAAACTTGCCTAATTCATAAAGGTTTTACTCAAAGTGAGACTAATCCAGGCAAAGAGGATTATCACTATTAAAACCTAGGAATTCCTCATGCATTGTTGGTAGTAATAGAAATTCAATTGCAGAAATAGAATCCCATTACACATTAAAAGTTATATACTTGGGAACGTTTGAACTGGAGATACTGATAAGTCTTCGTAAATCTAAGAGGCAAAAGATTGAGTATAACTAACAGTGAATAAATGAACAGTTTTTAAATAGTAATAAAATTCAGTTTGTTTTCAAAAAGATTCCTGGCTTTACGTACTCACATATTTTTCTTTTTTCTATTCCTGTTAGCAGCAGCATCCATACTACCTAATCAAAACAAATATGCATGGAAGTTGCCAGATCTCTCAGGAAAAAATTGGAGGGAGGAGTTCATTTTAACCTTAGTTAGAGTTGGGAACATAGTTTTGGGTCCCTTGGGGCTTGATGATTAGCTATAATTCAGTGGAGAGAGGTCAGGGTCAGCTTTTGTGACTAAGGAAACAGAAAATATGATCTCCTGTTGGTTCTTAGCTGAGGAGTGTTGTGCAATCATATTTCTCAGGGACCAGGCTTAAAATAGATCTGAATATAACTAAGAAAGTAACCACTTTATATGTAATAGGAAAGTTACAGACTTCCTTACATTGTTTTCCTAGGCCTTTTTATACAGCTTATTAGCTGTTTGAAAGTCTCTTCATCACCCTTCTTTGTCTGTAAACCAAGGAGATAAGAATAGGTTACCTCTAATAAATCTTTCCAATTCTGAAATTCTTGTAAGTTTGTGATCTGTGTTTGACTGAGCTTTGAGCTCCTTGCTCAGAGGCAGAGATCATCCGTGTACTATCAACAGTGATTTTAAACTGTATCTATTTTTTAGATATCAGTTAAAGTTAAGGAAAATTTGTAGTGTGATTTATTGTTTATCCTTTTTCAGTGTTTCCTTTGTTTATTTTGGAACTTAAATGTGACTAAAAGCTCACATACACTAAAATAATGCACACAACTTATGTGAGTTTCAACATACATATAAAAGGGCATTGTGGTTTTTTAAACAAATTACAATGTTTATATTACTCTTTTCTGGTCTTTAAGAACTTTCGGGCTTCTCAAGTGTAAATTTAGTTTGGGATGATGGGCTTCTGGCAGAGTCTTGATTGTTATTCATTAATGGAGTGTCCTCCATATATGACCTCTGTTGAATAGTCTTTTTTATTTTTTACTTTTTATAACCCTTTAAAGTATAAAAACTATTCTTAGCTTGAGGTCTGTACAGAAACAGGCTGCAGCCCTGACATTTGCCAGTGCCTGGACTAGTGAAACAATAAGGCTGCGATTGATTACAGGGAAAGTTTCCAAAAGTTCAGGCTATAGAGGCTTAATGAAAGTGATCAAAATGTTATGGAGGATTGAAAATTTTAACTGAATTGATAAGCTCTCATATATAAGTTTATCTGTGATTCTTCAGATTGAATGGCAAGAAACAATTTTTTTTAATTAACCATTTTTGAAAGTCTTTTTTTTTTTGTATTGTTTGCACCAGAAGTGCTTCAGATTTTGGATTTTGGGTGGTTTGTAAGAATATCTGCATTATGAGTATCCCAAATCTGAAATCCTTGAATGTCATGTCAGTGGTCAAAAAGTTTCAGAATTTGGAGCATTTGGGATTTTTGGATTTTCCGATTAAGGATGCGTAACCTGTCCTGTAGTGACCTCTTGTGTACTCATCATTTAGCTTCAAAAATCTTCATTTGGTAGCCAGTCGTATTTCATTTTATACCTCTACCTCCCCTTCCCAATCCTCTGACACTGAATTATTTTGAAGCACATATCAGGCACCATGTTGTCCTTTTGTAAATACATCCTAATTTGTAAATATTTCATTATCTTAGGGACTCTTTTTTAGAAAGACAAACATAACTACAATGTCATTATCAAAGGTAGAAAATAGGTGACAGTTATTTAATATTATAAAATATCTAATTACTGCTTAAATTCCTCTAGTAGTCTCATAATTTGTTGTTATTATTGCATTTATTTTGCCTGAATTTGGATCCAAAGTTTGGACATTGCATTTCATTAATAACGTCCCTTAAGTTTATTTTAATCTGTATTTTCCTCCTCCCTTTTATGTTCTTTGTAATCTCTTTTTGCTACTGTTTTTGGTTAAAGAAACCAGGGTTTTTTTGGTCCTGTGAGTGGCTCCCATTCAGAATTTTACTGATTTCATCCGCTGGTATCATTTAGCATGTTGCTGTGTCTGCGATAGTACTTTAAACCAGATGTTAGATCTAGAGATGTGATCTACTTCGGGTAGGACTTTGTCAAGAACACTTGTAAGTAGTAGTATTTAGGTACCAGGAGATACATAAACATAAAATCTGGGCTGGGCACAGTGGCTCATACCTGTAAAACCAACACTTGTGGGAGACTGAGGTGGGTGGATCTCTTGAGCCCTGGAGTTTGAGACCAACCTGAACAACATGATGAAACCCCATCTCTACAAAAAATACAAAAATTAGCCAGGTATGGTGGCACGCACCTGTAGTCCTAGCTACTTAGGAGGCTCAGGTGGAGGATTGCTTGAGCCCAGGAGACGGAGGTTGCAGTGAGCCGAAATCGTGCCACTGTACTTCAGCCTGGGCAACAGAGAGAGACCCTGTCTCAAAAACAACAACAAACAAACAAATGTAAAAACTTAAAGTCTGGCTGTATCTTTTTGTGGTGTTAGTAGCCATTGATGATATCATTGCCTAGGACCTTTGTTTCCTTAGGAATTTGCGGTGGTGATCATCTGTTTTTATCCTTCTTCATTTGTTAATTGGCATACTACTCTAGAGATAAACATTTCTTCATCAATTATATAGTAGTTACTTTGAGGTACAGCTTATAAAAGAAAGTCAGGTTAAATACTTAATTATTTGTCAGTTTTTGGAACAGTGAGTTATTTCCCAGGCATCCTCCAAAGATGATTAGTGAATTTTAAAAATGTATCTATGAACTCATGAATTTTAATATATTTAATATATATTAGCCCTTTGCGTTTTTCTTAATGATGCTCACTTGAAGTTTAGTAGGAATTCTTTAAGTTTAGACACTACCCTAGTAGTTTTGGATAGCATCCTTGCTTTTTGATATGCATAGATTTTCCAGGATTATTTTTTGGCCCAGACCTGGAATCACCCATTTGCCTAGGAACTCCAGTTCCTTTTGTAGCATATGACATTCAGGGTCTGTAACCTGAATTCTATGGGTACTCACTACTGTTGGGTTGGTCAATATTAGTGGGTCGTTTTAATGGACAGAGGTAGGAAACAATTTTTTTGTAATTAATAATTTCTTATTTATTGTGATCAGGAACTATTAAAATATTTTTGTCTCTTCTGTCAAATTTTAAAATGTGTTTTAAAAGTTTTCACTATCATTGTGAGTTTTTTTCTCATAGCCTCCCGTGTATTTCTTTTTTCTTTTTTCTTTTTTTTTTTTTTTTGAGACGGAGCCTCACTCTGTCGCCCAGGCTAGAGTGCAGTGGCATGATCTCAGCTCATTGCAACCTGCGCTTCCCGGGTTCAAGTGATTCTCCTGCCTCAGCCTCCCAAGTAGAAGTATCTGGGACTACAGGCATGCGCCACTATGCCCAGCTAATTTTTGTATTTTTAGTAGAGACAGGGTTTCTGACCTTTTGTGTCAGACTTCTTTCACTTAGCATAATGTTTTACAGGTTCATCCATATTGTAGCATGTGTCAGTAGTTCATTCATTTATGGCTGAGTAATATTCTGTTATATGTATATACCACATTTTGCTTAGCCATTCATCTGTTGATGGGCCTGTGGATTGATTCCACCTTTTTGCTTGTGTGAATAGCACTGCTTCAACATTTGTGTACAAGTATTTGTTGGAGTACCTGTTTTTAATTCTTTAGGAGTGTATATTTAGGAGTGGAATTTCTGAGTCTTCTGGTAATTCTATGTGTAACTTTGGAGGAATTTCCAAAGTGTTTTCCACAATGGCTGCACCATTTTACATTCCTGTCAACAATGTACAGGATTCCAGTTTCTCCATATCCCTGCCCACACTTGGTATTTTCCTTTTTTCAGTTATAGTTACTCTAGTTGGGTATATGGTGGTTGTCCCATTGTTGTTTGTTTTGATTTTCATTGTCCCTAATGACTAATGATGTTGAGCATCTGATATCCAGTTGTCCCAGCAACATTTGTTGAACAGACTATTTCCTCTGTAAATGGTCTTGGCATCTTTGTTGAAAATCGATTGGCAGCCAGGTGCAGTAGCTCACACCTGTAATCCCAGCACTCTGGGAGGCTGCGTTGGGTGGATTGCTTAAGCTCAGGAGTTTGAGTCCAGTCTGGGCAACATGGCAAAACCCTGTCTCTACTAAAAATACAAAAATTAGCTGGGCATGATGGCACGCACCTGTAGTCCCAGCTACTCAGGGGACTGAGGCCGGAGGATCACTTGAAGCTGGGAGGCAGTGGTTGCAGTGAGCCAAGATTGCACCACTGCACTCCAGCATGGACGAACAGAGCGAGACCCTGTCTCCAAAAAAAAAGAAAATCAATTGAATATAGATATAATGCATCTATGATATTCTAGATTCTCAGCCCTATTCCATTGATCTGTGTGTTTGTCCTTATGCCAGCATGTACCGCACTGTTTTGTTTTGTTCACTGTAGCTTTGTAGCAAGTTTTGAAATCAGGAAGTTTGAGCCCTCCCAAGTTTGTCATTGTTCTTCAGTATGTTTTACGTGTTCAGGGTTCTTTGCAATTCTATATGAATTTGAGGATTGGCTTTTCCATTTCTGCAAAAAAGATCTTTAGAATTTTGATAGCGATTTATTTGAATCTGTAGATTACTTTATGTAGTATTGCCATCTTAACAATATTAAATCTTCCAGCCAGGCGCCGTGGCTCACGCCTGTAATGTCAGCATTTTGAGAAGCCAAGGTGGGCAGATCACTTGAGCGCAGGAGTTTGAGACCACCCTGAGCAACGTGGCAAAGCCTGTCTCTACAAAAAATTAAAAATTAGCCAGGTGTGGTGGTGCACGCCTGTCGTCCCAGTGCTCCAGCCTGGCTGACAGAGGTAGACTTTGTCTCAAAAAAACATCAAAACTAATATTGTCTTCCAATCCATGAACAAGGATATATTTTATTTATTTAGATGTTTTAAAATGTGTTTCAGCAGTGTTTTTGTTTGTTTGTTTTTAGTGTTCTATATGCAAATTTCTTCCTGGGTATTTTATTCTTTTGGATGCTCTTGTAAATGGAATTTTCTCAATTTTCTTTTTGGATTGTTCATTGAGTATGATGTTAGCTGTGGGTATTTCATGAATACCTTGCTTTACGTATTTTTAATGTAGTGTTTTTTGGTGTGCAAGATTTTGACTCCTGTGTCTTCTGGGTGGATTTAAAATTTGTACTATAAATTACATTAAATGTATCTGACTCTGAGGCTTTTTCTTTTTCTTTTTTTTTTTTTTTTTTTGAGATGGAGTCTCACTCTGTCGCCCAGGCTGGAGTGCAGTGGCTCCATCTCGGCTCACTGCAAGCTCCGCCTCCCGGGTTCCTGCTCTTCTCCTGCCTCAGCCTCCCAAGTAGCTGGGACTACAGGCGCCCGCCACCACGCCTGGCTGATTTTTTGTATTTTTTTTTTAGTAGAGATGGGGTTTCACCGTGTTAGCCAGAATGGTCTCGATCTCCTGACCTCGTGATCTGCCTCCCTAGGCCTCCCAAAGTACTGGGATTACAGGCGTGAGCCACCGCGCCCGGCCGAGGCTTTTTCTTAATGTGCATTTTCTTCTTCTTATATCTTGTCCATTAATTTATTTTTAATTTTTGTATATTCTTGGTGGGACTCAATGCCTTTTTGTAGATTATGCCTTTTTGTAAATTTTATATTTTGTTTTGGCATTTTAACATATTTAAATTAGTTTTTTGCTAAAACAGTGATATTTCAGCAAATGATATTTGCCATGATGAATGAACTTTTTAATGTATTATAGAATTTGGTTTGCTAGCATCTTGAGGATTTTTGCATGTGTGTTCATCGTGAATATTGACCTATAGCTTTTTTGTTTGTCTTTTAAAATGTGTCTTCACTTGGTTTTGGTATCAAGGTAATGCTGGCCTTGTAGAATGAGTTTGGAAACATTCTCTCCTCCTCTGTTCTTTGGAATAGTTTGAGTAGGGATTGTTATTTGTTCATCTTTAAATGTTTGGTAAGGGCCGGATGCGGTGGCTCACGATTGTAATCCCAGCACTTTGAGAGGTCAAGGCGGATGGATCACTTGAGGTCAGGAGTTGCAGACCGGCCTGGCCCACATGGAGAAACCCCATCTGTACTAAAAATACAAAATTAGCCAGGCATGGTGGTGCATACCTGTAATCCCAGCTACTCGGGAGGCTGAGGCAGGAGAATCGCTTGAACCGGGGAAGCGGAGGTAGCAGTGAGCCGAGATTGTACCACTGCACTCCAGCCTGGGCAACAGAGCAAAATTCTGTCTCAAAACAAACAAACAAAACAAACAAACAAAAAACAATGTTTGGTAAAATTTAGCAGTGAAGTCATTCAGTCCTGGGCTTTTATTTGCTGGAAGACTTTTTATTACAGCTTAGATCTCATTACTTGTTATTTGTCTGTTTAGGTTTTGGATTTCTTCATGGTTCAGTCTTGGTAGGTTGCATGTGTTTGATCTTTATTATTTATTTTCTTCTACTAATTTTGGGTTTGATTTGCTCTGGCTTTTCTAGTTCTTTAAGATGTATCATTAAGTTGTTTATTGAAAGTTTTTCTACCTTTTTGATGTAGATGCTCAGAGATTTAAGCTTTCCTGTTAGTACTGCTTTCACTGTATCCCAAAGGCTTTTGTATGTTTTGTTTTCATTATCATTTGTTTCAGGAAGTATTTTAATTTTCTTCTTAATTTTTTCATCAATCCACTGGTCATTCAGGAGCATATTCTTTAATTTCCAGGTATTTGTATTGTTTCAAAAATTCCAGTTCTTGGCAGGGCATGGTGGCTCACGCCTGTCATCCCAGCACTTTGGGAGGCCGAGGCAGGTGGATCACTTGAGGTCAGGAGTTCTAGACCAGCCTGGCCAACATGGTGAAACCCCGTCTCTTTTGTATTTTTTTGTAAAAATACAAAAATTAGCCAGAAGTGGTGGCGGGCACCTGTAGTCCCAGATACTTGGGAGGCTGAGGCAGGAGATTCACTTGAACCTGGGAGGCGGAGGTTGCAGTATGCCGAGATCATGCCATTTGCACTCCAGCCTGGGGTACAAGAGCGAGACTTCGTCACACACACACACACACACACACACACACACACACACAAATCCACTTGTTATTGATTTTTAGTTTTGTTTCATTGTGGTCAGAGAAGATAGATACATGATGTAATTTTCCTTTTTTTGAATTTTTCAAGACTTGCTTTGTGGCGTAACATATGGTCTGTCCTTGAGAATGATCCTCATGCTAAGGAGAGTGTATACTCTGTGGCTGTTGGATGAGATGTTCTGTAAATATTTATGAGGTCCCATTTGGTCTATAGTGCAGATTAAATCTGATGTTTTCTTTGTTGATTTTCTGTCTGGATGATCTGTCCAGTGCTGAAAGTGAGGAGTCGAAGTCTCCAGGATTGGGGTCTCTCCCTGTCTTTAGCTCTAACAATGTCTGCTGTATATATCTGGTTGCTCCAGTGTTGGGTGCATCTGTATTTACAATTGTTATATTCTCTTGCTGAATTGACCCCTTTATCATTACATTATGACCTTTTCTGTGCCTTTTTATAGTTTTTGTCTTGAAATCTGTTTTGTCTGATACAAGTATAACTACTACTGCTCTTTTTTTGTTTTTTTTTTAATTGGCATGGAATATCTGTTTTCATCCCCTTGTGTTCTCTATGTATATCTATGTGTACCTTTGTATGTGAAGTGTGTTTCTTGTAGTCAACAGATCATTGGGTTCTGTTTTTTTGTTTGTTTGTTTTTTCGTCCATTCAGCACTCCATGTCTTTGGATTGGGCAGTTTAGTTCATCTGCATTCATTGTTATTTTTAATAAGTAGGGACATACTCCTGCCATTTTGTTATTTTATTTTATTTTATTTTAGTGATTGTTTTGTGGTCTTCTCTTCCTTCTTTCCTTCCTTCCTGCTTCCTTTTAATGAAGATGATTTTCTCTGGTGATAGGTTTTAATTTCTTTCTTTTTATTTTTTGGGTATCTGTCTGTTGTATGTCTTTTGATTTGAGGTTACCATGAGGCTTGCAAATAATATCCTCTAACCCATTATTTTAAACTGATGATGACTTAACAGTGATTGCATTAACAAACTAACAAACAAGCAAAGAAAAAACTAATACAAACTCTACACTTTAACTTAGTCCCCTGCATTTTAACTTTTTGTTGCTTCTATTTATAATCTTACTGCGTCTTGGAAAGTATTGTAGTTGTTATTTTTGATCAGTTCTTTTAATCTGTCTACCCAAGATATGAATAATTTATACACTGCAATTACAGTGTTACAATACTGTTTTTCAGTGTACTTATCATTACCCTATGGCCACCACCCCTGAAACTGTGCTGAGTCAGACCTAAGGCTTCAGCCTTAGAACCTTCTTGTGCTTGAATATTGATATCTTTTTCTAGGTTTGGGAAGTTCTGTATTATTACCCTTTGAGTAAACTTTCTACCCCTTTCTCTCCTTCTGCCTGCTCTTTAAGGGTAATAACTCTTAGATACTCTCTTTTGAGGCTATTTTCTAGATCTTATATGCATGTTCCATTCTTTTTAATTCTCTTTTGTCTCCTCCAACTGTATTTTCAAATAACCTGTCTTCAAGCTTACTAATACTATCTTTTGCTTGAACATTTCTGCTGGTAAGAGACCCTGATGCATTCTTCAGTATGTCGGTTGCATTTTTCAACTCCAGAATTTCTGCCCAATTCTTTGTACTTATTTCAATCTTTTGTTAAATTTATCTGATGGGATTCTGAATTCCTTCTTTGTTTTATCTTGAATTTCTTTGATTTTCCTCAAAACAGCTATTTTAAATTCTCTGTCTGAAAGGTCTTATATCTTTGTCTCTCCAGGATTGGTCTGTGGGGCATTATTTAGTTTCTTTGGTGAGGTTATGTTTTCCTGAATGGTCGTGATGCTTGTGGATGTTTGTCGGTGTCTGGGCATTGAAGAGTTAGGTATTTATTGCAGTCATTGCATTCTGGGCTTGTTTGTACCTGTCCTTATTGGGAAGACTTTCCAGGTATTCGAAGGGACTTAGGTGTTGTGATCCAAGTTTTTGGTCACTGTAGCCATATCTGTATTAGGAGGCACCCCAAGCCCAGTAATACTGTGGCTCTTGCAGACTCTTAGAGGTACCATGTTGGTGGTCTTGAGTAAGATCTGGAAGGATTATCTGTATTATAATGCAGAGACTCTTGTTCTCTTCCCTTTCTCCCAAACAAATGGAGTCTCTCAGGGCTGAGCTGCCAGGGAGAGGTGGGGGAGGGATTACACAATCACCCCTGTAGCCACCACCCCTGGCACTGTGCTGGGTCAGACCTGAAGCCAGCACAGCACTGGGTCTCACCCAAGACCTATGGTAACTACTGCTTGGCTACTACCTAGGTTCACTCAAGGCCCTAGGCTCTATAATCAGCAGTTAGTGAAGCCAGCCAGGCTTGTATCCCTCCCTTCAGGGTGGTGAGCTCCCCCTTGTCCCAAGTGGATCCATAGATGCCATCTGGGAGCCAGGGCCTACAGTTGGAAACCTTAGGAATCTACCTGGTGCTCTGTTCTACTGCAGCTTAGTTGGTACCTAAGCCACAAGTCAAAGCCCTTCCCATTCTTCCCTCCTTATTCCACAAGCAGAAGAGTCCCTCCCCATGGCCACCACTGCTCCAGGCCTGCAGCAGATGCCCCCTGGTGACTGCCGATGTTCATTCAAGGCCTCAGGGCTCTTCAGTCAGCTTGTGGTAAATGCTGCCAGGCTTGGGACTCTCCCTTCAGGGCATTGAGCTCCCCTCTGACCCAGAGCAGGTCCAGAAATGCCGTCCAAGAACCAGAACCTGGAATTGGGGACCCCAAGAGCCTGCTTGGTGCTGTACCCCACTGTGGCCAAGCTGATACATATCACTAAGCTGATTTTTGGTTCTTATGAAGGTGCTTTTCTTTGCAAATGGTTGTTCAATTTGGTGTTCCTGCAGGGAGGACAATTGGTGGAGGCTTCTATTTGGCCACCTTTCTCTGCCTCCCCGTATTTTATTTTTAATTGACACATAATAATTGTACGTGCTTATGGGATGTTCTGGTACGTGTATACAATGTGTACTGATCAAATTAGGGTAATTAGTATATCCATCTCCTCAAACATTTGTCATTTCTCTGTGGTGAGAACATTCAAAATCGTCTCTTGTAGCTACTTTGAAATATGCAGTATGTTATTGTTAACTATAGTCAGCCTACTGCATGGTGGGACCATTTTCACTCTTCAGTGCCGCTTTTGGATAAGCAGAAGGTCTTCATTTCTTGTATTTGATGTAGTCCAGTGTATCTAGTTTTTTCTTTATTGTTAGTGTGGTTTTTAGTGTGGCCTATCGAAAAAGTCTTTGACTAGATTATGAAGATTTTATCTCCTATTAGCTTTTAGAAATGTTATTGTTTTAATCAACTTAGATTATGATACCTGGTATTTGGGCCCTTATTCCTCCCACTGTGTTTTTATATTTTCTGTATATAAAGCTTTTTTGTTTTCATGTATTGCACATGTAAGTTCTATTTATTTCTGACATTTCTTTTCAGACAGAGTAAAGGAGGAAAATAAACTATACTTAATTTGTCTCTTTCATGTGGTTGTTAGGAATCTGGCGTGGATTCAACCCATATAGTTTTATTATCTTGTCTCCTTAGTAAACTGCTTCTACCTCAAAAATTCAAATATTAATTTGAATTACTGTCTTTGTACAAATTTTTAAAAATGATTTTTGAAACAGATTTTCTCCTAGAACTCCTGGGCTCAAGTGATCCTCCCACCTCAGTCTCCCAAGTAACTGGGACTACAGGCTTGTGTCACCACACTCAGCTGATTTTTGTGTTTGAGACAGAGTTTCACCATGTTGCCTAAGCTGATCTCAAACTCCTGAGGCTCAGCCAATCTGCCTGCCTCAGCCTCCCAAAGTGCTGGGATTACAGGCGTGAACCACTACACCTGGCCCATTTTAAAGATAATTATATCATTTATTTTTTAAATTATAATTTCTAAATAGCACTTCAACATTTAAACATCTTGGCACATTTGCTTTATCTATGTCCATACAAACACACACATACTCTGTATTTTTTGGTCAATGATTTGAAAGAAAGCAGCAGGTGTTTCTTTCTCCTACCTGAACATACTCCAACATGAAAATATCTTGAGTGTGTAAATAAAATTATTTCATTGTTCTCTAGATCTAGAACTAATCTAGCCAGATACGCATTATCAGGTGCCAAAGACTTAATATTTATTTGTTTATTAAAGAACTACTTTAGAAACCCTGAAATATGGGAGGTAACTAGAATACATTTGAGAGTGGGGCAAGTACAGTAAGTCAGACTGTACTTTGAGTAGTACAGAATTTTTACTGGCCCTTCAGGTTCTTCATCTATTTTCCTTGTCAAATCCTAGGCCACTTTGAATCACAAAATATGAAAATATAATTTTTATTTTAAGCTGGACAATATAAGTATATTAAGTTAGATTCTACATGTTTTAAATTTGTGTGTTTATTAAATACTTATGCCTTAAATGCCTATAAGGTTAAAGCATGTTTTAATGAGTAGACAATTACTAAATATATGAGTTACTACCATTGCAAGGCATGAACATCAGGTAAGTTAAAACTAAGCTTTGTCAGAGTACATGAATTCCTTAAAAACTTAGTTTTCTATGAAAATAGAGTTTGGCTCCATTAAGTTTAAAAATAATTTTATTAAACACTGCAGTGTCTGGCACATATGTACCATTTAATACTTGCCTTAATTGACTAAAAAAGGCTCTCATCTTTAATGTCGTTAGAAGGAGCACTCAATAAGGACTTGGATCTGATTTCTAGCTGAAGCTGAGGCTTCATCTCTTTGGCTACTTGTAAATAAGGAATGTGCACTAGATTATATCCAATTAGCATTAATATTTTTATTCTGTATCTTGTGTTTATTGTGAAAACACTTAATAAATTTTATCGGATCAGGAAACTTAATACATTTAAAAAAACAACACATTTTTTAAAAACTAAATTGTCACACTGAACAAGAAGACTTCTTTCAATGACTACAGACTTGAACTTTTTTCTCACTTGATAGCTCGAATTACATCTTTACAAGAGGAGGTGAAGCATCTCAAACATAATCTTGAAAAAGTGGAAGGAGAAAGAAAAGAGGCTCAAGACATGCTTAATCACTCAGAAAAGGTAATTGATTTAACATATACCAATTATTATAAAATAGTATCACACAGATTGCTTTGGTTTGGAAATACCTTTTTATGAAGTATATTTGCCTATTTTCTTTGTACATGAGTAAGATGAATGTGCTGTGAGGGCCTATGAAGAAGGAAAACAACAGATCAGTACATGGTAGATGATGAGTACCTGTTCTGTTTTGTTACGGTTAGCAAAATAGAAAAGAGCATAAAGTGATTGGCCTTTGCATTTAGAATTTTCTTAACAATAAAAATGTCGTTGGTTATTCTCTGTTATGTACCTTGCTAAGAGTTAGATAGATGATATAGAGATACAGCTGTCACTTTTTCAAAGCCTCTCTGTAATGTTGGAGGTTCATTAGAACCTCAGGCAAATTATCAGAAAAGCCATGACTTACTTATCTTGTCCTTTGGACATGTTTTGTCACAATTAGAATAGTTTTTGATGGCCAAGCTGGTGTAAATATGGACTTAGGAAAAAAGAAGGAAGAGTAGAAAAGGGTACTCAAACAGAAATGGAATATATTTTGACTCATTTTTCCTTTCTGTGTCAATGACTTGCCACAGGATGCTTTGTGGTTTGTTTTGTTTTGTTTTTGTGAAAGCAAAGTAAATGTGGATATAGATGCAAATGTAGATAAACATCAGTTAGTATATATTTTTTAAGTGGTACCAGGCCAGGCAAGGTGGCTCATGCCTGTAGACCCAACACTTTGGGAGGCTGACACAGGAGGATTGCTTGAGCCCAGGAGTTTGAGAATAGCCTGGGCAATGGAGCAAGACCCCATTTCTATAAAAAAAAAAATGCTTAAAAATTAGCCAGGTGTGATGGCACATGCCTGTAATACTAGCCACTCTGGAGGCTAAGGCTGGAGGATAGCTTGAGCCCAGGAGTTCAAGGCTGCAGTGAGCTAAGAAGGTGCCACAGCACTCCAGCCTGGGTGACAGAGTGAGACCTCATCTCTTTAAAAAAAAAAAGATGGTATCAAAAATTTTTAAATAAACTGAAAATTTGACTTATTCATTTCTGATCTTAGCAATGAACTGTCCTGAACATAACCACCAGCACAGCTTTGTTCTGCCCTCCGCCATGGTTAATGATTCAAATGGGAAGGGAGGGGGTAAAGAAAAGGTTATCTTTTGCTTTTAATTATATGTGTTTATTGTGATTTTTAAAATAAGGCATCTTATCTCTTCCAGAATATTAAATGTAAGATTTACTAACATGCATGCCTTCTGCACAGTTTATTACATGACTCCTACTCCCATTTTACAGGAAAAGAATAATTTAGAAATAGATTTAAACTACAAACTTAAATCATTACAACAACGGTTAGAACAAGAGGTAAATGAACACAAAGTAACCAAAGCTCGTTTAACTGACAAACATCAATCTATTGAAGAGGCAAAGTCTGTGGCAATGTGTGGTAAGTGTCAGTTTTATTATTTTTACAAAATTGGCTTCAAATAGTGACTACAGAAAATTTGGTTTTGATCAAAATTTTATACTGTATAACTTGTAGAAATTATAATATAAATTACAGGCCTGGCACAGTGGTTCACACCTGTAATCCCATCACTTTGGGAGGCTGAAGCCAGTGGATCACTTGAGGCCAGGAGTTTGAGACCAGCCTGGCCATCATGGTGAAACTCCGTCTCTACTAAAAATAAAAAAAATTAGCCAGGTGTGGTGTCGCACACCTGTAATCCCAGCTACTGGGGAGGCTGAGGTAGGAGAATCGTTTGAACCCAGGAAGCGGAGGTTGCAGTGAGCCGAGATGGCGTCACTGTTCTCCAGCCTGGGCAACAGAGTGAGACTATGTCTCAAAGAAAGAAAGAAATTATAAGTTATAATCAAGAAGAGGGTGCCTTCCTTTTGATACTTTCCTTTTTTTTTTTTTTTTTTTTTTTTTTGAGACAAAGTTTTGCTCTTGTCTTGTCTCCCATGCAGGAGTGCAATGGTGCAGTCTTGGCTCAATGCAATCTCCGCCTCCAGGTTCAAGCAATTCTCCTAATTCTCCTGCCTCAGCCTCCTAAGTAGCTAGGATTACAGGCACCGGACACCATGCCCGGCTAATTTTTGTATTTTTAGTAGAGATGGGTTTCACCATGTTGGCCAGGCTGGTCTCGAACTCCTGACCTCAGGTGATCCACATGCTTTGGCCTCCCAAAGTGCTGGGATTACAGGCATGAGGCACCATGCCTGGCAATGCTTTCCATTTTTTAAGATCACAATTTCACCTCCTTGTTCCCTCAGTTTACTACTCTGTTTCCTATAAAAGTTAGTGGAATCTGTCTTTTCTCTGTTTTTTAGTAGCCCTTTCCTTGATTTTCTTTATGATCCATTCTGGACCTCATTGTCTGTTAATTCATATGCTATCTTGCTTTGTACCCTCAATTTTCTCATTTCTTTGTACTTCCACTGTGTTATGCCTCCAAACACAACCCTAGTTCAGACCAGCCAGCCACTTTCTTCAAGCAGTTGAGTGTTAGTCCAATGCATTATCTGCAACCTGAGTTGTCAATTTTTTTTAATTTTTAAAAATTATTTATTTTTGGTAGAGAAAGAGTCTCACTATGTTGTCCAGGCTGGTCTTGAGCACCTGGGCTCAATGGATCCTTCCGCCTTGGCCTCCCAGTGTGCTGGGATTACAGGCATGAGCCACCATGCCCAGCTGTCAATTTCTTTAAACATATCACTGATAAATTTCTTTTCCCAGACTTATATTTATCTTCTCAAGTTTCCTGTGCCGTTTCTTTATCACTCCAATTTTAGGTGAACTCTATTCTTATTTCACAAATAAATAATGAAAGCATAGGTGTGAACTCCTCAAAATTTAGTTTTCTTGTCAATCTATCCTACTTCTTTACCTGTCTTCATTATCTTCACTATTATCTTAAAGGAGGGTAATCTCCTCTTATCTCATCTTAACTTCTTATCTCTTTTTCTTTTCTATATCCTTGACCTTTTTACCTCCATTATCTTCTTTCTTACTGTAAACATGAACAAGTCTCCATCTTAAAAACAAATAGACAAATCCATGCAGCAATTGGTGATCCTTACTAATTACTACTGTTTTATTTCAGATAAAATAATAAAATAGTCAAATGCAATGGTGTCAGATTCTTTATAGGAAAAAAAATTTTAATATCCAAACTTCTAACAAGTCTTTCTTCACCTTCTACTTATTCTTAACCTACTACAGTCTGGATGTGTTGGCATCTTAAATTATTTTTCCTCAAAAGAAAGCTCATAATCTTATCCATCAAACCTGCTCTTATTCTTTATTCTCACTAACCTAGTTAATGGCCATAGGGTCTTTATGAGATGAGCCAAGGCTTTGGAATCAGACAGATCAGTGTTGCCCTGTAACTATTTTAAGTTAGATGAAAAATGCATGTAAAGTGCCTGTGCATAGAAAGTTTTCAGTAGCTATTATCTTGGTTACTGAACATCACATCCTCATTTTGCCAAGAGTTGTTCTATTCATCAATCATTCTCGCTTAGGTTAGAACAATTTTCTTTTTTGGTCAAATCATATTTTGTTATCCTTAAAATCCTTTAGTGGCTTTTCATTGTTTGCAGGGTACCTTTCAAACTCCTTGGATATACCGAATCTTTAAGTTGACACCTGTCTGTCTTTGCAATCTTCCTGCTCTACACTTTGTTGTGTGTATCCTGTGCTTTAGCCATATTGAGCTACTTTTATTTCTTTCACTTAATTACTGACTGCCTACTACAGACAAGGCACAGCTGGGAATATCGCAGAGACTAAAACTGACAGGAAGCCCGGAGATTACATTCAGATGGTGAAGATAGACCAAAAAAAAAAAAAGAATACATAAATGAAAATATGTACAGCTTGTAATTATTAATGGGAAGAAAATACACATTAATATCATTGTTTTGACTTGGCACTGCCCTAGATGGGGGTTCTGAGGAAAGGCTCTCTGAGCTCATAATATTTGAGGTAAGAACTGAAAGTCAAAATGAACCACCTGTTAAAGGAGCTGGAGAAAATACATTCCAGGCAGAAGTGATAGTAAGTTCAGTATTCTTATTCTAAGATTTGTATGAAGGCACTAGCACATTTTAAGCTTCTGGGATGTGTAATTTATGTTTTTAAAATATCATTTCTGCTGCTTTGTGGGGAATGCTTTCAAGAGTGAGAACAGTGATAAAAAGGGAGATCAGTTAGAAGGCTATAGGCTGTAAACACTGGTAGTAGTAGAGCGGCAAAGAAGTTGAGGAATAGAGGACAAGAGTTGGTGATGAATTGGATAGAAGGAGGCCAGGTGCGGGGACTCACACCTGTAATCCTAGCACTTTGGGAGGCCGAGGCAGGCAGATCATTTGAGGCCAGGAGTTCGAGACCAGCCTGGGCAACATGGTGAAACCCCGCCTCTACTAAAAAATACCAAAATTAGCTGCGTGTAGTGATGTGCACCTGTAATCTCAGCTACTCAGGAGGCTGAGGCAGAAGAATTGCTAGAACCCAGGTGGCGGAAGTTGCAGTGAGCTGAGATTGCACCAGTGTACTTTGTCCTGGGCGACACAGCGAGACACCGTCGCAAAAAAAAAAAAAAAAACGAAAGACTGAGACTAACTGGGGTTGGAGTGGTTTGGGGATAGGCCAGAAGTAAAGGCATCTATTGTGGATATGTTAACTTTAATAAGATTATTCGATATCTAGGTGGAGATGTTAGTCAATTGGTATCTAAGTCTGGCGCTCAGGAGAGAGATATCAAGAGTCAGAAGAACATAGTGGATGGATTTGTGTTTGATTAAACAGAAGGGTCTTAAGAGGTGACAATTTAGTGGTGCGGCTAAGTTGTAGGTTTGGAGGGAAAGATAAGTAATAGTTTATTTATATTTATTTAATAGTTTATATTTTGTCACCTAGAGGGTGGTCTTCGAGAGTGGGAAAGCAGACTTCAAATAAACTAGAATCCTGATGGGGCAACTTACTAGTTGCATGAACATGGAAAAGTTAACCTCTCAGAAGCTTAGTTATATTTCAAAAAAGGAGCCTCAGTGTAGACTAATATATTCCAGTAATAATTAAAAGAGGTATTATACTACTGTGGAATCTTATTCATCTGAATTGTATAAATTGGAGTTCCTACCATAGCCTTAAGCCTCCTGAACCTTTTCTGGAACAATGCAGAGTATAAATTAATAACCACAGCCTTATTTTTCTGCTTTTACTTGATGTACCTTCATTGTTCTTCTTTGTTGATTCACTTTCTTTCTAACTATACTCTTCACCTTCTAGTCTGAAAGTGGTACTGATTAATCTCTCATCACTGGGCAAGAGCTGGGTTTAGAAGATTTTATTGCTGTATTATATTTTATAACTCCTTTTCTTTAGAGATTTCTACTATATAAACAGTTTACATAACATGAGAATTTCTATAATTAATAGCTCTATTCAAGTCCCAGGATAAAAACAATAGAGATGTTTGAAACCAAATTACAGCCCATATAAAGTGAAATGTATTAAAGTACTCTTTCTTTAAATGTTTGTAACTTTTTGCTTTCCCAGAGATGGAAAAAAAGCTGAAAGAAGAAAGAGAAGCTCGAGAGAAGGCTGAAAATCGGGTTGTTCAGATTGAGAAACAGTGTTCCATGCTAGACGTTGATCTGAAGCAATCTCAGCAGAAACTAGAACATTTGACTGGAAATAAAGAAAGGATGGAGGATGAAGTAAGAAAAATAGTACTGACTTTGTTCATCTATTAAAAGAGAAACGATTATATAAGTTATGACTGAAGAGTTATCTATAATTTAAACACCGTGAAGGAGATTTGAATGAAATGATTGACATGGGTCTATGTTCACTGCTATATGGTTACCCCAGCACCTAGAATTTTCCTCTTCAAATAGTTATTGAATATTCACTCTGTGTAATCTATGCCATTTTCCACTATGACAGTACAACTGTATTGAAATGTCATAGTTCCTTCCCTGAAAAAACTGACCATCTGCTTTAAAGAAAAAAAAAAAGTCTTTATTATAATGCATCTTATATCCCCAAAGAAAGCATTGCTCTTAGATTTCAATAAAAGTGTTTAACTGTAGTCTTTCCTGGCTTAGATTGATAGCATGGGGTATACATTTTATAAAGCAGTTAATAAAAAGATAAAATGACAGCATGTCCTGGTGGTTACTATATGTACTTTAGAAATTATTTCTAAGACCGAAAGTAGGAAAGCCTTCTCAAGAAGATATAACATGTTACCTAGATTTTAAAGGTTGAGTAAGACTTCAAAAGGTAATAGTTTTAGAGTCAGAGTTTTATTTGCTAGAGGGAATATTATCAGTAAAGATATGGATAATAAAATGAGTACCGGGTGGATAAGAAGATGGGTAAGTAAAGCATAAAAAGGAACTTGATAGAACTTTTAACTTTTTGAAGAAAAGAAGAAGACATGTTGAGTGGTCATGGGAGAAATTTGGAGGCCAAAATATCAATACTCTTTAAAACTTGCATGGGTGGCCAGACACATTGGCTTACACCTGTAATCCCAGCACTTTGGGAGGCTGAGGTGGGCAGATCGGCAGATTGCTTGAGCCCAGGAGTTTGAAACCAGCCTAGGCAACATGGTGAAACCCCATCTCAAATACCAAAATCAGCTATGTGTGGTGGCGTATGCCTATAGTTCCAGCTACTCAGGAGGCTGAGGTGGGAGGATTGCTTGCACCTCAGGAGATTGAGGCTGCAGTGAGCCGAGAGTGAGACCCTATCTCTAAAAAATAAAACTTGCATGGGAGCTATCGGTGAAAGCACTTCTAGAAAAATCAATTTAGTAGTGGTATATAGAATGGTTTAGAAAGAAGAGAAACTAGAGGTACCTATTAAAGTTAGCATGCAGGAGGAATGTACAAAATTTGAAAGATAATATTCAGTCATTTAAAAAACATAATTTTTGACTACCTACTATTTGGCTCTGTGCTAGGAGTTGGGGGTTACTGAAGTGAGTAAGATATAGGTATGGTCCTGACTTTGTTGGAAGTTACAGCCAGGAGGGAAGAACAGATAACTAAAATAGTAACTACTGGCCAGGCGCAGTGGCTCACGCCTGTAATCCCAGCACTTTGGAAGGCCGAGGTGGGTGGATCATGAGGTCAGGAGATCGAGACCACCCTGGATAACATGGTGAAACCCCGTCTCCACTAAAAATACAAAAAATTAGCCGGGCGTGGTGGCAGGCACCTGTAGTCCCAGCTACTCGGGAGGCTGAGGCAGGAGAATGGCGTGAACCCGGGAGGCGGAGCTTGCAGTGAGCCAAGATCACACCACTGCACTCCAGCCTGGGCTACATACAGAGTGAGACTCAGTCTCAAAAAAAAAAAATAGTAACTACAAGCATTGCAAATAATTAAAAAGAAAGTACCGAATGCTATAGGGGTGTATTACTAATCACATTTGGGAATTACAGAAGGCCTTGCTAAGAGTATGACATTTGAGAGCTGAAGAATGAATAAATGAAGGAGGATAAAACAGAAGGAGTAGTGTGTACAAGAACTGTGAGATGAGGGAGAATTTCTTGCATTTGAGGATCTGAAGAATATGACTGGATTGTAGAGAATGGCCAATGATAGGAATAGAGTTAGAACAGATCATGAAGGCCATTGTAAACCACTGTAGGAATTTTGAGTTCATTGGTCCAAACACCTAATAAACACTTCAAAAATATTTGTTGAGTTGAATGAAACATACATTCAGTTTGTTTTGTTAAGCTTTCAAGGGTTGTAGAGTAGAGCACATAAACAGGTAAATTTAAGTATTCCATTCAAATGTTCCCCCAGAAATGGTTTTTTTGTTTTGTTTTGTTTTGTTTTGTTTTGAGACGGAGTCTCACTGTCACTCAAGCTGGAGTGCAATGGCATGATCTTGGCTCACTGCAGCCTCTGCCTCCCAGGCTCAGGTGATCCTCTCACGTAGCTGGGACTACAGGAGTGTACCACCATGCATGGCCAATTTTGTATTTTTTTGTAGAGCGAGGGTTTCACCATGTTGACCAGGCTGGTCTCAAACTCTGGGTTCAAGCACTCCACCTGCCTCAGCCTCCCAAAGTGCTGGGATGACAGATGTGAACCACTGTGCCTGGCCCAGAAATGAGTTTTATAATCACCTTGTACTCCAACATTTTCATGATGATTGGGTCTGAAAGGAACCAGAATTTTTTTCCCTCCACAACATCTCATGTCTGAAATTTGAGAATTAATTCGACTTTATAGTAAATCTACAATAATAAACACATGGAACAATGAAGACTCTTTAAAATACTAATATTTTCTACTAGTACCATGAATTATAATGTACTTGATTTGGTTAGTATTCTTTCAAATAATGTCTAATAAATTATTTAAGAGATTTAAGATCCCAATTATTTTTCTCATTCATAGGTTAAGAATCTAACCCTGCTACTGGAGCAGGAATCAAATAAGCGGCTGTTGTTACAAAATGAACTGAAGACTCAAGCATTTGAGGCAGACAATTTAAAAGGTTTAGAAAAGCAGATGAAACAGGAAATAAATACTTTATTGGAAGCAAAGAGATTATTAGAATTTGAGTTAGCTCAGCTTACGAAGTAAGTCTTTAAAATAACATTGTAATTTCTTTCTTTTTTGTGCTCATCATTGACTTGTGTGTTTGATATTTTACATATGTACAGATTATGTACTTAGAGTTTGTGAAAGACTGCGAAAAAGTATTTAGAAGTAAAAGAATTTACTTGCAAAAGTTTTCAAGGGAGTTCAGGCTTTGGAAAGACCACAGTTTTCTCATCTGATTTTCATGTCCACAGAAGTCATCACATTTCTTCAGGTTAGAATTACAAAAATCACAGTGCCTTGTAGGAGATGTTCAGAGGCTAGAATTAGACATGACACACTGTTTTGTTTTGTGTCTTTGGTTCATCTCAAAATGCAAAAATGTCTTTTTTGTTTTTCTGTTACTCTTGGGATGTTATATGCCTGCTTACTTGAAATGGAGAACAAGCAAGATATCAGGATTGCTTTCACAATTTGCCTAAGAATATGCATCACAAGTTTAATGTCAAAAGTGGATATATCTTATGCCAAGTCCTGTGTTTTTATTTCCTCCGAATTTATTTTATTATATCATCACTTGCTAGCTTCATTTACAGAGGTGATTCTTGGATTAAATTTTCAGTTTTCATAAAATTGGGTTTATATTGGTGAAATTCTTTTCCTCTTTTAGGGCCACCATTTTCACAAAAATGTGTTTTATATTTTTTTCCTCCAAAAATACTCTCACTCAGCATTCAGTAGAGATTGGTGTGGACTTTCTGTCAACCACATGCCTTTTTAGATACTGAGAATACAAAGCTATTACTGTCTACTATGAAAGTCTAGCAGCTAGATTTTCAAGCCTAGCTGCTAGACTTTCATAGTAGACAGTAAATAATTGTTGAAAATCTGTGTCTTCGGGTTACGTTGTGTTTCCATCTTTTGGACCCTGCTCCTTTGTGAGTTTTGTTTATGTATATATTATATACATGCAGTTGTCTATGTTCCTCCTTTGTCAGTTTGTTGTTCTTGCTTTCCCTTCTTACCTGATGATTCATTTCCACAGCCCCTTTTTTGTGCTTAATTGGCCATAATGTCTAGTATGTAATACTGAATTATTACTTATTAAATATAGTACTATGATATATAGCACTGAACTATTACTAAATTTTTCATGCCCCCCTTTTTTTTTACTTACTGTACAAGACATTTTCTTCCCTATTACTGCTTTTCTCTGTAAAAATTTAGCAAAAATATGGTATCAATTTTATTTTTTCATTTTGGATAGATCCACAATTAATATTCTCCAAAAAGTGATCATCAGTAGAAAAGGGCTCTCACGACTTTTGTATAGCATCATTTTATAAAGAGCAAGATAGAACCAGTGTGGCCTGACCACGTTAATCAGTAAAATAATAATGAAGTATGTTTTTTAAAAATAAAGATTGTTTTAGTAAACCTTTTTTATATTAGCAACTTTAACAAACTAAGAATAAATAAAGTCTAGTATAAGTAGGAGCGTTTGTTCACTTGTTTTTCTTTTCATCTGAAGACAGTATAGAGGGAATGAAGGACAGATGCGGGAGCTGCAAGATCAGCTTGAAGCTGAACAATATTTCTCGGTAAGTGAGAATCGTTTTTAACATATGCGCTGTTTCAAAACCTGACTTACAACAAGCTATTAGATTCTTTTATTTGAACTTTTTCTTTTTAAAATTATTTTTCAAATGACTCTTCATCTTCTAATAAACATTGTGATTTTCTTCTTTTTGTTTGTCCATTTGTTTCTTGGCATATTAGGCTATCATTGGTGTATGTTTTTAAATCATAAAAACTTTTCAGGCCAGGCGCGGTGGCTCACACCTGTCATTCCAGCACTTTGGGAGGCCGAGGCGGGTGGATCACTTGAGATCAGGAGTTCGAGACCAGACTGGCCAACATGGTGAAACCCTGTCTCTACTAAAAATACAAAAATTAGCTGGTTGTGGTGGCAGGCACCTGTAGTCCCAGCTACTCAGGAGGCTGAGGCAGAAGAATCACTTGAGCCTGGTAGTTGGACATTATAGTAAGCCGAGGTCATCTGTGCTCCAGCCTAGGCGACAGCAAGACTCTGTCTCATAAACAAAATGAAAAACTTTTAAATATTATTGAAAACTCTTGCCCTGGGTATTTGCTAAATGTAATTATTCAAAGTATCTACTGCTAACTTCTGCAAAGTGATCTGTAGCATCCCATACACTTTCTTGCCATATGCTTCCACAGAGCAATCATCCAGTGCCTCCAGATGTTTGCATGGATGTCAAATGACTTGCGGTGGTTCCTGTGGATTCTTCATTTTGCTTCTAGAAAATAGTACAAAACCTGACCCTGTCTCAGTTCTGATTTATTGCATTGCTTGTGGGCATTGGATTAAACAGCATTCAATTCAATAAGCTGTTATGAACCAATTTTTAAGATTTGTTTTTATTCTGGGTTTTCAAATCAGATTATTTTTCTTTTTATCCCTTCATTGATTTACTTACTTGAATTTCATTATTTGAAGTCAGAGAGATAAGTATCTAAGTCCCAAAGGCCAAATAGATTACTTAATTTTAGGAATTCTAAATACTTAACCTAGAGTAAGCCCTTATTCTTCTTTCATTTGCATTCCCATAGACATTTATGTATTTTTTTGCCTAGAAAAGTGCTGTTTCTTAATGTAATAAGTAAGTGTTAAAGTAGTTCTCCACAGCTGTTTGCTGGCCCTTGCTATTTTTTTCCCTTCTCTTTTTCTTTTAAAATGAAGAGGGTAGTTAAAAAGAAATAGATATCAGAACTGGAAGTTCACTCTGTAACTTCAGCAACTAACACAAAATGAGTCTCATGTGTTAAATATTTTTCGCTGGAGTTGGCAAAAGCTCAGTGAATTTTTTAAGAACGATTGTTCTGAAATAAGCATATATTATAGATATGTTAGCAGAATACTTGATAAATCTTATTTGTGGACATTTCTTTTTTTTTTTTTTTTTTGAGATAGAGTCTTGCCCTCTCGCCCAGGCTAGAGTGCAGTGGCGCAATCTCAGCTCACTGCAAGCTATGCCTCCTGGTTTCACACCATTCTCCTACCTCAGCCTCCCGAGTAGCTGGGACTACAGGTGCCCGCCACCACACCTGGCTAATTTTTGTATTTTTAGTAGACACGAGGTTTCACCATGTTAGCCAGGATGGTCTCGATCTCCTGACCCCGTGATCCGCCCACCTCGGCCTCCCAAAGTGCTGGGATTACAGGCGTGAGCCACTGCACCCAGCCCTTTTGTGGATATTTTTTACCTGTCTCCCAACTGCCCAGTACATCCCACCCACCAAAACAGAAGTGATTTTTTTCTAACATTAGTCAAGAATTGATCTAACATTTAAATTAGTAGTGTGTGTTAAATTTCTTTATAATGTCTTCCCAAATCTATAATACACTTTATTAAGCTATAATGTCTTTTTTTTTTTTTTTTTTTTTGAGATGGAGTCTCACTCTCACCCAGGCTAGAGAGCAGTGGCACAATCTTGGCTCACTGCAACCTCCCGCTCCCGGGTTCAAGTCTCCCGAAGAGCTGTGATTACAGGAGCGTGCCACCACGCCCAGCTAATTTTTTGTATTTTTAGTAGAAACGGGGTTTCACTGTGTTAGCCAGGATGGTCTCAATCTCCTGACCTCATGATCTGCCCGCCTCGGCCTCCCAAAGTGCTGGGATTACAGGCGTGAGCCACCACACCCGGCCATTAAGCTATAATTTCTATATAATATACCCATTTTAAGTGTACTGGTTAGTAGGTTTTGACAAATATATACAACTGTGTGACCACAGCCACAATCAATATGTGGAATATTTTTTTTCACCGCAAAAAGTTCCCTTGTGGCCCTTCACTCTACATTTTTCCCAACCACCTCTATACACAGACAATGACTGATTGTTTTCTGTCATTATTGATTATTTTCACCTGTTCTAGAATTTAATATACATGGAGTCACACAGTATATGCTTTTTGACACGTGGTTTCTTTCACTCAGCGTATTTTTTAGATTTCTTAGTTTTACGTGTTGTATCAGTAGTTAATTCCTTTTAATTGCTAAGTAATATGAATTAACCAGTTTTTTTTTTTAACCCATGTATTGATGGATATCTGGTTCATTTCCACTTTGGAGTTGTTATAAATAAAACCATAAGGAAAATTCATGTATAAGACTAGGTGTTGATATATATTTGCATTTGTCATGGGTAAATACTTGAGAGGAATTGTTGGATCATATGTTAATTTTTTAAATTTATAAGAAACTGCCAAATTGTTGTTAACCCAGCATAAAAACTTACTTCTTCTTGTCACTTGTTTTGCAGACACTTTATAAAACCCAGGTAAAGGAACTTAAAGAAGAAATTGAAGAAAAAAACAGAGAAAATTTAAAGAAAATACAGGAACTACAAAATGAAAAGTATGTCCATTTTGCTTTAGAACAAGAATTAGTACTGCAACAGGCATTCTTAAGTTTTAAAATAGTGAATAGATGTGCCATTATTCTGGTGGCAATGGTATAGAACACAATTTATTGGGCTAATTCAGAACAAATCAGATTAGGCTAAATTTGCCTTTATGGTGAAAAAACAATGCTATAAATCAACACTGTAGCAATTGCAGAGATCCATTAAACTGACAAAAAGTTGTTTGACAGTTGTTTTCAGGGGTATCTCAATTTTTATTTTTTTAATTTATTTTTATTTGAGACGGAGTCTTGCTCTGTCACCCAGGCTGGACTGCAGTGGCGTGATCTCGGCTCACTGCAGCTTCCGCCTCCTGAGTTCAAGCGATTCTCCTGCCTCAGCCTCCTGAGTAGCTGAGATTGCAGGCGTGCACCACTACGCTCGGCTAATTTTTGTATTTTTAGTAGAGACAGGGTTTTACCATGTTGGTCAGGTTGGTCTCAAACTCAAATTCGTGACCTCGTGTTCCGCCCACCTCGGCCTCCCAAAGTGCTGGGATTACAGGCATGAGCCACCACGCCTGGGCTAGTATCTCAATTTTAAAAGATCTATTTATATATAAATCATGCTGTTTTTGCAAATCATTATTTTAAGTTAGATAAAGGTACTTAAGGTCTTCTTAGGATTACTATGCAAGTTATGGCCGGGCATGGTGGCTCACACCTGTAATACCAGCATTTTGGGAGGCTGAGGTGAGAGGATCACTTGAGCCCAGGAGTTGCCCAAGACCAACCTGGGCAACATAATGAGATCCCATCTCTAAAAATAATAATAATAAAGTATTATTATGCAGGTTAATTTTCATTACATGTGTATGTTTAGGGTCTTAAAAGGAGAAAACCTTATAAAGCTATTTCAAGTGTAACAGCTTCATTTTAGAATTCAGCTGATAGGTCCAACAAGATACTAACTCATGCGGAGTATCTCATAGCTAGGTAATGTCAGAACATACACTAGAACTAGTTTTCCAACACTGTTATATTCTCTTTACATTTAATCACCTTTGAAAGACTGTTTGTTGTTGAAACAAACAATTACAGAAAACAGCAAAACTAATAGTTTTTATGAATTATGACAAATGTCGTCATAACATCATCATCCGTGAAAGAGAACCTTGCTATCCACTTCAGAAGCCCACTATATCCCACCTCCTAATTATGCCTTCTTTCCTCCCCATCTCAAGAGTAATCACCATCCTGATACGAATTTGTCGAAGAAACTGGAATTTTTTGTCCTGTAGAGGTTCCCTCAGTTGCAATTTTATTGATTCAATTTCTGTAGTTGGTTGAACATTCCCCATTTCCCTTATGTTTCCTGGAAGTCAGTAGTTATATCTAGAGCTCCTCTGCCCAATGTGGTGGCCAGTAGCCACATATAGTTACTTAAATTTAAATTCAGTTACGTAAAATTAAAACTTAGTTCCTCAGATGTACTAGTCATATTTCAGGTGCTCAGTAGTCACATGCGGTTAGTGTCTACCATATTATAATAGATAGTACAGATACAGAACATTTCTGACATCCTAGAAAGTTTTATTGGACATTTCTGATTTGGAAGCTTAATCAGATTCAAATCTGATTTTTAGGAGAAAGAAGACTAATTAATATATAACCTTGTACTTTCTGGTTTCCCTGTTTCTGTTGTTAACCACTGCGGTACTCAACGTTAGATCCTTAATACGTTAGGTGTTGCAAACTGGAGATACTCACTTTTATCATTCTTCATTTTTTTTGTTGTTGGAATACATAACCTTTATTTTTACTAGTTTTATAAATAAACTTAGACTTTTCGTTGTTTAGCTTTGTTGACTTGATTATAAATTAAGTATAATTGCATCTTTTTGCAATTAAGTTGCCTTAATCGAGTTGATTAAGTTGATTAAAATATTTGAGGTCCAGAATTGACAATAGTTTGTTGCCGATCTGTAAATTACTATAAATTTTAGCATCACAGCAGGTATCAACATACTAATTTGGTGGCCAAGTATCATAGTTAGATAACCTAGTTAACTGAAAGCTAAGGTAGACACAAAGCTGCATTTCCTGGTTATTCTCTGATACAGTCATACTGTAGAGTCTGGTCTGTTACCTACTCTACCATTTGTATGGTATTCACAGTGCAATATGCAATCCCAGATGTATGCATTCACTGTGAAGGGCATAGTATAGGCAGAAACCAATCTGTGATCTGAGGAACAGAAAGAGAAAGTAATTAAAAGTGCCAAATATTCACTCCATACTATATTGTTTCAGAGTTGATATATTTTCCTTTTTTCATCTGTTCATCTATTTAAGACAATTATATGGATCACCACTATTGTGCTATAATTACTGTGCTTTGTGCAGCTATCCAATTATTAGTAAGTTACGATTCTTCAAGTGCTTCAGAATCGAGTTAGGAGAGATATAATCAAGGTACAGTGGCTGTGCCAAAGGATATCTCACCTTACCATGTGGGATTCAGAGAACATTTCCCAACAGAGATCACAACTGAGGGAAAGTAGAATTAGCCAGGGAATGGGATGTGGGGAACAAGGGACAGTATAGGCAGAAACCAATCTGTGATTTGAGGAACAGCAAATGGTTAGTTCGTGACAGATAAGGCTGGAGAGATAAAACTGAGTCAGATTACAAAGGACCTTGTGTATCATGCTGAAGAGTTTAAAATATTGAAAAGTAGGGACTTTTGTTTCTTCCATTGTTGTCTATTTATTCCCAGCACTTCAATCAGGGACTTTTAGAGTAAGTATTCAAGAAATACTGAATGAATAAATGAAAATTCTAAGCTAGTGACTGACAAGTATTTTAGAAAACTCACTCTAAGGAGTGGAGAATGAATTGAAGTAAGAGAAAGCTGCATAGATACAGGGAGCCCAGTTATAGAACCACTGGAAAAACTTAGATGTAAAATTATAGTGGAAGTTGGCCGTAAGAGGCAGGTGCATAAAACGAAGTAGGAAGTAAAAGAAGTAGGATTTGTAGATTTGGAGGCATAGGGGTAAATGTTAGGAAAATTTTCAGGCTGACTCTCAAGTTTCTGACCAGGGCTGTTGAGTTGATGGTAGTGCTGGTCCCTGAGCTAAGGGATGCCAAAATTGTGAGACGAGGGGAGAGAAGATTATTTCAATTTCAGGCCTGTTGAGTTTGAGGTGCCTATGGGATGTCCAGACAGAAACGGATACCACGGTATTTGGGTTTATTTATTTAGAATGCAGATAAAAGATAAGAACTTGAAGCTGATTTGATAGTCTTTGCATATAGAAACCACTAATATAGAGATCTGTTAAGGTGATTATGTATCTCAGAGTTTATAAACTCATGAGCCTGTGATGCCATTGGTATAATTAGGCTGTAATTAGTGGGGTCTAAGTGCAGATATATTCATTGCGTAAGTTGTAAGGATTATAACAAACTGAAGATCTCACCTCCTCAGTTCCAGCCATTTATTACCACGTGATAACACTGGCCCAGTATGTCAAGATCTTCTGGTTTTTCAAGAGAAACCAAGAATCTGAATTTTTATGTAAAAGATTGACCCAAAACTATTTTAGGTGTGTGTTTGTGTGTGTGTGTGTCTGGAGGGAAGTGGGGGGCACTGTTGTGGACTCATTTGGTCCTCCCAGGTAGCAAGTTGTAACCCATAGTGTAGGATCAGAAGACATAAGGGCTGAGGAAAGACTACTAGCTCCTAGACTTTTAAGGAATGGGCAGAGGAAGGGAAACTAAGAACCTACCAACAGTATAAGAGAAAATCAGAGCAGGGTGTCACAAAAGCTGGACTAAGAGAATATTTCAAAAAAGAGAAAGTGATGAAAAGTGCCACATATTGGCTGGGCACGGTGGCTCACATCTGTAATCCCAGCACTTTGGAAGGCCAAGGCAGGCAGATCACGGTGTCAGAAGATTGAGACCATCCTGGTTAACATGGTGAAACCCCGTCTCTACTAAAAACACAAAAACATTAGCCGGGCATGGTGGCGGGTGCCTGTAGTCCCAGCTACTCGGGCGGCTGAGGCAGGAGAATGGCGTGAACCCGGGAGGTGGAGTTTGCGGGGAGCCTAGATGGCGCCACTGCACTCCAGCCTGGGCAACAGGGTGAGACTCTGTCTCAAAAATATAAATAAATAAAAATTAAACTTTAAAAAGTGTCACATATCCAGAAAGGTCAAGAAAAACAGTCATAAATTGTCCATTGTACTTACATTGAAAGTTATTCATTATCTTGGTGAGAACAGCTTCTAAATAGAGACGAGAATAGATATTAAAGTAGATTGAGACTGAATGGAAAGGGTAGAACAAGAGACAGAGTATACCTAACAGCCTGATTAGCCGCCTTTCTATTCAACACACCAATTAGTCACTCTCCTACCTCCAGGTATGTACATTGCTCTTCTGTCTTCCTGGAACAGTTTCCTCCAAGTATCTACATGACTTGCTCCTTGGCCCTCTCCAGGTCCACATCATTTGAGAAGGCCTTCCCTGAATATGCTTTTTAAATTGCATACATCCCCACCCCACTACCTTGGTGCCCAGTTCATACATCCTTCCCTATTTTATTTTTCTCTGTAGCACTTATTCCCTCCTAATATATAATTTTCTTACTTGGTGTATTTATTGTTTTTGTTTTTCCACTAGAAACAAAGCACTATGGCAGAAGGAATTTTCAGATGTTTCATTCTTAGGTCCAATTCATTGCTGTATGTCTAGCACCTACAATTGTAACGGCAGCATTGTGATGCTCAGCAAATATTTGTTAAATTAAAAAATTCAGGAGACTTGGCTGTTATGGCAAGAAGAAGTAGCAGTAGCTAGAGGAGAATGTGAAGGAGAGCGCTTCCTAACAGTAGCGTAAACTTGAGCATATTTAAATGGACTATGGGAAGGAAATCAGAGTAGGAGCAGCCCCACATCTCTTCATTCAAATAAAATTTTTGAGTGCACTCTGTGGGCCAGAGAATTTTCTAGGCATTTGAAATACACTTGTGAACAAGAACAAAGCCACTCTTTATAATCTTATAATCCAGAAGAATATGGAATGATTGATGATTGAATTCTTTTAAGAGATAGGAGAATAAGGGTGAGAGATTGACTTTAAATATTAGTAAAGACAGTCTTTCATTATGGAGAGAAATATATTCTGGGTTAAATAGGTTTTCTGGTGTTTTAAAGTATAACCCAGATACTTTTATCTGAACTTAACACAAAGCAGAAACTCCAGATAAGAACATGTCGTGAACCTGAAGCCCTGTATTATAATAGCTGGCAGAACCACTCCCAGTATTCTTAGATTTGGCATTGGCAGCATTTCCTTTCTTTTCCTAAAGTACTAACTCTACTACTCTCCTAAGAAAAGTATTTCACATCTCGTCTCTACTCAGATCGCCACCTTTTCCTTATTCTTGTACTTAGCTAATGGCCTTGCTTCCTAAAAATCAGAAGAGAACATCTATTCTCTTTCACCACCGTAGCTACTAACTTGTCTACATCAGAGTAGAGTATCACAAAAGCTGGGGGAGGAGAGTATTTCAAGAAAGAGAAAGTGATTAAAAGTGCCAAATATTGCTGGGTGTGGTGGCTCATGCCTGTAATCCCAGCACTTTGGAAGGCTGAGGGGGGCAGATCACAAGGTCAGGAGATCGAGACCATCCTGGCTAACATGGAGAAACCCTGTCTCTACTAAAAATACAAAAAATTAGCCGGGCCTGGTGGCGGGCGCCTGTAGTCCCAGCTACTTGGGAGGCTGAGGCAGGAGAATGGCGCGAACCTGGGAGGCGGAGCTTGCAGTGAGCCGAGATCAGGCCACTGCACTTCAGCCTGGGCGACAGAGTGAGACTCCATCTCAAAAAAAAAAAAGTGCCAAATATTCAGAAAGGTCACCAAAAAGTCATAAATTGTCCATTGTATTTATTTTGAAGGTTACTCATTATCTTGGTGAGAACAGCTTCTAAGTAGAGAATAGTACCTATAAACCCTGCCTTCCTTCTGATGATGTAAATGGACAAGAGCATTAGTTCTTATGTAATGGCTAATCCCATCTCTTCCTGCCTACTTAAGAGTATGACTTTGGCCGAGTTTGGTGGCTCATGCCCGTAATCTCAGCAATTTGGGAGGCCCAGGCGGGCGGATCACTTGGATTAAGAGTTCGCTACTAGCCTGGCTAACGTGGTGAAACCCCGTCTCTACTAAAAATTCAAAAATTAGCCAGACGTGGTCGCACATGCCCGTAGTCCCAGCTACTTGGGAGGCTGAGGCAGGAGAATCACTTGAACCTGGGAGGGGAAGGTTGCAGTGTGGCGAGATCTCGCCATTGCACTTCAGCCTGGGTGACAGACTGAGTCTCAAAAAAAAAAAAAAAAAAAAAATATTATGACTCTAACAATTCTCTTATCTTTTCTACATCAATTTTTACCTTTCTGTAGTCATTGTCATTGTTATGTAAACATATTTAGATATCTCCTTTAAAAACAACCCTCTTACACCGGGCATGGTGGCTCACGCCTATAATCCTAGCACTTTGGGAGGCCAAGGTGGGCAGATCCCCTGAGGTCAGGAGTTCAAGACCAGCCTGACCAACATGGAGAAACCTCATATGTACTAAAAATACAAAATTAGCCGGGCATGGTGGCGCATGCTTGTAATCCCAGCTACTCGGAAGACTGAGGCAGGGGAATTGTTTGAACCTAGGAGGTGGCGTTTGCAGTGAGCCAAGATTGCACCATTGCACTCCAGCCTGGGCAACAAGAGCAAAACTGCGTCTTTTAACTACATTATCTACATGGTAGCTACCATCCCACTTTTCTTTTTTTTATAGCCAGCTTACTTGAAAAGTAACACATCAGGTACCTTCCCCCATCTTCTTCCATTCTCTCTCGAGCTCACTGTAGTCATACTTTTGCATTCATCATGCTAACAAAACAACTCTTCTCAAGGTCAGTGGCATCTTCCTAATAGTGACTTCTCAGTTCTCACCTTATTTCATAGCAGCATTTGACTTAGTTGATTACTCTCTTGAGAAAATGTCTTCTTTTGACTTCTGTGACACCATACGCTGTTTTTTCCTTATTGAACTGGCTACTCTTTCTCAACCTCCTTTGTTCCTTTTTCCCTTCTAATTGCTGAGACCCTTAAGAGTTTGGAGTGCTCAAGGGATTACTCCCTGCTTGTTCTCATCCAGCCTTGTGGCTTTAAATGGTGTCAGAGTCCAAGTACATTCTCCCTTGAATTCCAGACTTATGTATTCAGCTGTCTCATTGACATCTCTGCTTGAGTGTTAAGCACCCCACATTTAAAGTGTCCAGAAAAAATTCCTGATTCCCTCACTGTGCAAACTGCTCCTCCCTATCTTCCTCATTTCAGTCCTGAACAACTCTATTATTCCCACGTGTTTAAGTGAAAAATTTAGAGTCATCCTAGACTCTTCTTTTTTTCTTGCACTTTAAATGCAATCCACCAACAAATTTTCCCAGTGTTCACTAAAAATTATATATAGACTCTAATCACTTCTCACTACTTGTTCCATTTACTGACCTGGTCCAAACTGCCATCATCTCCAATCTTGATTATTTCAGTAGCCTGCTAACTGGTATCTCAACTTCTGCCATTGTCCCCCTACTGTCTGATCTTAATACAGCAGCCAGAATGATCTTTCTAAAACATCAGAGTACCAGAATAAAAGTCAAAGTCCTTGTAATGCCTTGGAAAGCCTTACAATATCTGTTGTTCTCTTCTCCCTACTTTTCTTCTGATGTCGTCTTAGCAGAGAGGCCTCCTTGATCACCCTGTAATAAAAGTGATCACATTCGTAACTTTCCATATTTTATCTTGTATTATTCTCTGCGACTTACTATAGAGCACTTGTTCATTTTTTAAATTGCCTGTACGGCCCCACTAATACATGCTCCCTAAGCGCAGGAACTTTGTTACTGCTGTATTTATTTATTTATTTTTGAGACGGAGTCTCGCACTGTCACCTCAGCCTCCCGAGTAGCTGGGATTACAGGCACACACCACCACACCAGGCTAATTTTTTTGTATTTTTAGTAGAGATGAGGTTTCACTATGTTGG
This sequence comes from Macaca thibetana thibetana, assembly GCF_024542745.1. NCBI lineage: Eukaryota > Metazoa > Chordata > Mammalia > Primates > Cercopithecidae > Macaca > Macaca thibetana. The sequence goes on from NC_065595.1 coordinate 59,663,971, forward strand.
CCAGACTAGTCTCGAACTCCTGACCTCATGATCCGCCCACCTCACCCTCCCAAAGTGCTGGGATTACAGGCATGAGCCACTGTGCCCAGGCTGCTGTATCTCTTAATTCCTAGAACAACATGATGCATAGTAAACATAGTGTAGTACTTAATAAACCTTCAAATAGTTGTTAAGTGAATGAATGAATTTTCTGTGTGTGTGTGCGTGTGTGTGTGTGTGTATTTACTATATGTCTCCCTCTGTCCCTCTTGAGGCTTGAGGCAGAAAGTTTGAATTGTAATACTCAATAGAAAATAGGAGGTGGACGTTACTCATTCAGAACATAGTTATTGAGCACCTGCTCTGTTCAGGGACTACAGTAGTGACTAAGAGAGCTTATCCAAGAGAGGCTCTTCTAGAAGAGTAGGCAAACTGGAGTTACCTCATCTTGGTCTGAATGTCAATTCTGAAATGTTTTAGTATCATTTCCAGGGAGTGTTCTCAAATTAGTTTGTAGTGATTTACAAATCTCTTAGAAGTTTTCATAATCTCATTGAATTTTGGAGCTGGAAGTGACTAGTTTAACCATCTCATTTTACAGATTTGATGAAACTGAACTACAGGAATTGTAAGGGATTTGCACTTTGTGCACATTGAGTGTCTCTACTCAATTAGTTAATGACAAAACAGAAATAAAGGTCTGGGTCTAGCCTGCTGATTTATAAGTCGATGACTTTTCCACTATGCCATGCTGCCTTCCATTCCAAACCCACAAGAAATTTCTTTTCAAGAACAGACTATTTGCTGTTGCTTTATTACCTTTTTTAGTTAAGCACAATGTCAGATAGAAAACTAAATAGTTCTTTTATAATTTTTCAACATGTGAGAGGTTAAATTCATTACTTTTATAGAAAGTTTGCAATAAATTTATTTTAAGCAATAAAATAATTCTTTTTATCATTTAAAGTTAATTGTGTTTTTAAGAATATGATTAAGTTGGAAGAATGAACTGAGTTTGTTTACATCAATTTCTCTTAAAAATTGTTGCAGAGAAACTCTTGCTACTCAGTTGGATCTAGCAGAAACAAAAGCTGAGTCTGAGCAGTTGGCTCGAGGCCTTCTGGAAGAACAGTATTTTGAATTGACTCAAGAAAGCAAGAAAGCTGCTTCAAGAAATAGACAAGAGATTACAGATAAAGATCACACTGTTAGTCGGGTAAGTGTGATAGTCAAGTAAGTCATATAAAATTTATTTAAATCACAGTAGGTCACATCTTAAAGTATTAGGGTAAGTGTGTGTGCAAGTGTATTTACTTCTATGTTATACATAGTGGTCATTCTGTACTCAGGTATAAAATAGTTTGTATAATACCAAACATTTGTTAATTATTGAAATTCTTGTTCAAGATATTGGGCTTTTGTTTGTATAGGTACAGAACCAATGCAATATTGGGCTGTTTTTCTTTCTGGCTGTAGATCTTATTAGTTATATTTCATATGAAGAAATGGCTTAGCTTAAATTCATTTGTTGTTCTCTTAATACATTGCAACTGATTTTTTATGGGCCAGAATTCTATGAAATAAAGAGAAACCATTTTGGAATGAGGAATTCTTGGGATAATATATAAATCCATTATAAGAAAACCAGTACTCTAAACAATTACCTATTCCTGAAGTTTATACTATAGTCTATATAGAATCATGGGACTAAAAAGAGGAGTTAGATTTTTCTTCCAAAGCCACTGTCAATCGCTCTGGGTTCCAGTTTTGCCTCTAAGAAGTTATATGGTCTTGGCAAAGTTGGCTTTAACTTCTCTAAGCCTCAGATTTCTCATCTGTAAAATAGAAATAGTAATACCTCTTCCACGTGATTGTTACGAGGATTAAATAAGAGAGTAGACATAGAATGATTAATATAGCATATAACATAGTAATGATTATACATTACTAAAAGTAATCTATAAATAAATGTTTTTATTGTTTGCATCATCAATATTCAGATAAAGATACTGAAGTCCAGAAAAATTATGACTTGCTCAGGGTCACATACTAGGTTAATCGCAGAGCTGGAACTAAATACACATTTCTTAGTCTGCAATCTAGTTATCTTGCCATTACATATGCCCCCCCTTTCGTTCATATATATATATCTATATGCATAAACTGAAATAATTTTTGGAAGCTGTTAACTACTTTTAAATATTTTTGATGTAATTATATCTACATATTTTAAGCTGGAAACCAGACATTTGCTGTAGTTGAGCAGTGTCTGACTTTTCTTTATCTAGCAGTGTATTTAAAGGTTATTGCCTGAAATATTAGAATAGCAAAGAGGCTGGAGCTTAAACTTTTGTGTGCTTTGTTCAGCTTGAAGAAACAAACAGCATGCTAACCAAAGATATGGAAATATTAAGAAGAGAGAACGAAGAGCTAACAGAGAAAATGAAGAAGGCAGAGGAAGGTATGTAGAATTTTTTTTAAATTATCATGTTAAATCAAATTCAGTGATTTACCTTTACCTATGTTGTGTTAGGTTTCTAAGATACCTGTTTTCATATATTAAGTAACTTCTGTAGCCTTAAGAATTATCTTAATGAAGTTACTGAAAGTTAATATGTAGTGTATACTCATTTGAATAATTAAGGACATTGTTAGTTTGAGATGCAGAAATTAATACCATACAATAACATTTAATATAATTTGTTGACAGAATATAAATTGGAGAAGGAGGAGGAGATCAGTAATCTTAAGGCTGCCTTTGAAAAGAATATCAACACTGAGCGAACCCTTAAAACACAGGTATACATGCTTTCAATCTTTTCCACATGTTCATTTTTGAGTTAATCGTTGCTCTTTATGCACTTTTTCCTAAAACCAAGGATTATAAGGTTCAAACTTTTCATCAGAACAAATAACGTAAATTCTCTCCCTGCTAACTATAAAAAACTTACTTGTGAAATAGGATTTTCAGGCCAGGCGTGGTGGCTCATGCCTGTAATCCCAGCACTTTAGGAGGCTGAGGCCAGCAGATCACTTAAGGCCAGGAGTTCGAGAGCAGCCTGGCTGACATGGCGAAACCCCAGTCTCTACTAAAAATACAAAAATTAGCCGGGCATGGTGGTGCGCTCCAGTAATACCAGCTACTCAGGCAGCTGAGGCACGAGAATTGCTTGAACCCAGGAGGCAGAGGTTGCAGTGAGTAAAGATCATGCCACTGCATGCCAGCCTGGGTGACAGAGCAAGACTCGGTCTCAAAAATAAAAAAAAGAATAGGATTTCAGTTAAGAAAGCTAACTTACCTAGTAATATTGTACAGTTGTAGAAGATAAGAGTATGTGGCCAAGGCATAGAAGCTTTATTTGCTAGTACCCAACATCAGAGTAGGATTAACATACTCTTGATTCAGTACTGGGTTGTAAAGTTAACCAAGGAAAGGCTCCTGGTTCTTACATTTGAGTAGTGTGATAAATCAGTGTTAGTTACTTGTGCTACCAGTTATCATGTCTCAACCGTCATTAAGTTGTCCGAATTTTCATACACACAAAAAGTCCTGTTTCCTTATTTTGAAGAAAAAAATACATTTTAGTATTAAATTGGATGACTACACTATTTATCTTTATTAATATTTTAATAGGCTGTTAACAAGTTGGCAGAAATAATGAATCGAAAAGATTTTAAAATTGATAGAAAGAAAGCTAATACACAAGATTTGAGAAAGAAAGAAAAGGAAAATCGAAAGCTACAACTGGAACTCAACCAAGAAAGAGAGAAATTCAACCAGATGGTAGTGAAACATCAGAAGGAGCTGAATGACATGCAAGCGGTAAGGTTTGTGTGTGTGTATGGACACGAGTGTGAAGGATTATTTTCTTAAATTATTTCTGTATATACTTGTTATCTGTTTATCTTGTTTAGATTGGGAACAATCAAGGGTTCCGCCTGTTTGGTTTCAGACTGTAATTGGGATATGGCTGTTTTAATATTAACTGTAATTGGGGTAGAGGTTTTGAAGTATTGTAGCTTATTTATTTTCTCTAGTCAAGACTCACTTTTTTGAAATCAAAATAACAAGCTTAATTTTTTGATACCTCTTGGCTTGTTAATAGAACAAAATTGAGAACCTGGTCTCAGGCACTTAGATCTAAGCTTTTTAGCTCCATCAATTATGGTTTTCTGAAGTTTTCTGTACCTTTAAAGCTACTTCATTTGGAGCCAGAAAAGCATTTTCTATTGTAACTTTTTTTTTTGATGGCTTATGTTTGAAAACAAAAACAAAAACTCTTTTTAAGGCAAGTAGAAAAGGAATTTGTCCGAGCAATGTATTACTGAGAACTTGACATTTCTGTAGTGTATCAAAATCTGTGGTAGCAAACATTCATGAAGTTTACTGTACATTTTTAGTATTAGCAATTTAAATTACTTTATTATATTTCAATTAATAATGTTGGAAATTGTTTTAGCTTGATTATATATTATCTTGATACTTTTCAAAATTAGCAACTGGTAGAAGAATGTGCACATAGGAATGAGCTTCAGATGCAGTTGGCCAGCAAAGAGAGTGATATTGAGCAATTGCGTGCTAAACTTTTGGACCTCTCGGATTCTACAAGTGTTGCTAGTTTTCCTAGTGCTGATGAAACTGATGGAAACCTCCCAGGTAAGAATAATTCTGTATCATTCAAACATGTATAAATGTCATGGAAATTAGTGTATATTTCTTTCATTTGGGTTTCTACCTCCTTGTCGTTCTATCCATGGATTCCTAAGAAGGAATTCTTATTTCTGATAGCCAAGGCCTGATGATTATACACTTGGTGTATTTTATGGAGTACAGCAGTTGTAAGCAATCTTAGGCTATTTAAATAGACCTAAGAAGCTTTACCTGAATAAAAACCATAAGAGGTTTATGAACCTATTTTGAGCAGCCTAAGTCCACAGTGAGAGTCAAAGCTGCTACTACACATCTCGCTATTTTTTAAAAGTTGTACATTTTTTGTCAGTAATAGATCTTTAACATTTTCTGTATTCTTGTGCTAAAACTAGGAACTGTACTTTATCATCAGAATCACAGCAGCTATGTATAGAAGCCTATCTAGTGGAGTAGTGATCAACTTCAATCAGACTTTGTTAAGTTTTAAGTTTGGAGAAATAGATAAAAGGGGTTGGGCAGTGCAGTAAGAGGCCAGGGGTGTCAAATAAAGGCAGGAATGAGTGGCTAAGATTTCAGACTTTTTTCTGTGTCTTCTTTTTCCCAGTGGAGAATCAATTTAAAAATAAACACAACTTCATTCTTGGCTTAATCATCATGTAAACTACAGTACATTTATGTACTTTACAGAGATGAGAAATACGTATACTATAAGTTCAGTTTAGAAGTAAAATGAATAGGTTATCATTATTAAAACATGCATTTACATATACACAGAGTCTTAGTTCAGAGTCTTGGAAGTTTTGTATATATGGTCATAAACTTGAAAATAGATTTTAATTAGTGTATTTTCTGAATAATCCATAAATAGGAAGATATTTATGAAGCAGCATGTTTGATATTATAGGGATTCTATTTTAACAGATATTACTTGTTATTGTGACTTTGATATAAGGAACTAGATGAGTCACTCAGAAAACTTTATAGTATCTTTCTTGGTCAAGAAAGTGGGACTCAAAGTGGGAAATGAATTCAGCTCCTCTCTGTATGCCATGTGATCCCTGGCCTCATTCTTGTGTGGCTTTGCTAGGTCAAAATCAGGTATCTGGGAATGGAAAGGCAGTGAAGAAATATTTCTTATTTTAGTGGTCAAGGAACTCCTCTTTTTACCTATTTTTGGCTCTCTGAAACTGCCTACCTCTTGAGAAACTTGCAGGTACACATGATTCATTATTGGAGAATCGCTTTGGATTTAATAAGAACCTCTAGCTTTAGTAGTTGAACATCTTTCTGAAGTTAGACTTAATCATCACTAAGAATACAACTTTTAGAAGTGTTTGGCTACATTCTTTCAATTGTTGAACTGAATTTGTAGGTTAGATTCCCACTTCATTTACCCTGAGATACTTCTGGAGTTATTTAGTATGGGGTTATGTATGTATGTATGTATGTATATATGTATATATGTACGTATGTATGTATGTATGAAACAGTCTCACTCTGTCACCCAGACTAGAGTGCAGTGGTGCGATCTTGATTCACTGTAACCTCTGCCTCCTGGGCTCAAGCGATCCTCCCACCCCAGCCTCCTGAGTAGCTGGGACTACAGGTGCGCATCACCACACCCAGCTCATTTTTTTAACTTTTTGTGCAGATGGGATTTCACCATATTGCCCAGGCTGGTTTTGAACTCCTGAGCTCAAGCTATCCACCTGCCTTGGCCTTCCAAAGTGCTGAGATTACAGGCATGAGCCACCTGCCTGGCCGACCTTACTCTATTTAATGTCAATTCAAAATTCTGACCAATTTTATTTTTATTCCACCCATTTCTCTTTAACTATGTATAATGCCTTATATGTACCTTAGTTTTCTTAGTATTGAGTGAAATATGTCAGAAATGGATACATTATTGGTGAATGCTAGTTAAAAGATTTGAATTGAAAGATGAGCTGGTGGGACTGCTAATGAGGAAAGTGATGAATTTTACCCACCATCGTGGCTGATTCAGAAAGGCTAAGCTCATAGTGCCATCAGCTGGCTTCATTGGCAGACTTAGGCTGGGAATCCATTTAGATTTCAGAATCCTGACCTAATAAATTGACTTATTGAGCAAAGAGATTTTTAAATGTTTCTACTAGCTCTATTTTGAGTATATTTCTTAGAATATTAGTGTACTTTCAGGAATTTTGTTTTTAAGGTTATCAAAGTCCAAACCAAGTGGGGCAGGGAGTATTGGTGGCCATTTTCCCTTGCTAGAAAATGAGGCCAGTTAATATCTCTTTTCCTATTACTGTGTTCTTAATTTTGAGACTTTATAAAATCTCAACAGTGCTGAACCTTGACTTTCATATTGGAAGTAGAAATTAATGGATAATCTTTGTCAATATTATTTACCTCTCTGTGGGTCAGATATTTTGCTAGTAAATTGAAAATCTGTATTAAATCCACCATTTACTAGATGCTCAAAAATGGTCCCTGGCAAATAAAGTTAAGGTTTTGCAGTCATATCTAGGAAGAATTGTTAAAGAATGTTGATGTTCATTCTTAATATTAGATAGTTACATATCATTCTAGTGTCTAAAAAATGTCTTGAAGGTAATGGCTAATGATTAATTTTTACTTCAGTTTACAAAATTAATAAATGAATATACATACTAAAAAGGAGAGAACTTTGAATAGATTAAGTTTACTCCACAGTTAAAATAATGGCTTTTTGAAATATGGGTCACGTTTTTCAATTTTTTTTTAAGTAGTTGGATGGATGAACTGACACTGCAACTTTTATTCTCTTAGATTTCATCATTCAATATAAAGATTATAATTTAATTATCTTGTACATCTAGAGCACAGCCTCTATGAATCCTCAGTGGCCATTTTGTTATTAACTGGCTTAAATCTTAAATCTCCCCTCTGAAATTCCCAATTCTAAAAACCTTATTAAAAAATGTTACTCCTTCTCTGACTTATAACTCTTTGAAGTTCTTGAAGTCACCTTCATTCTCTTAATTCTTTTATGTCTTTATCCTCTCTTTGGTTCTGTAGCAGGTTATGAACTACCACACAATGTAAACATAAAGATTACCCTTAGGGTTATGGATGCCTGTTGCTTAGATGACAAAAACTTTTATGTGATAACTGTTTCTTTTCTTCATTGTTTCTCTTTCCTTCTTTTGGAGCTGTTAACCTAGACATCTGAAGAGAATGTAGAAATAGATGAGGCATTAGGAAAACTTGTATTGATACTCCAGTAATATTCATGATCTCTTATGGATTATTTGTATCATACCCTTTTCCATCCAGCTTGACCTTAGGTTATGTAACTTAAACCTGAAAATGGTGGATCGCTTGGTGTGTTTCCCAATATTTGAATCTATGAAGGTTTCTGACTTTGCCCAAATCTACAGTGATTTGAAGTTGGTGTATCTGGCTTGTTGAGTGTTGATTTAATTTTCTTTTTTATATCACTTTTGAATTTAATTAAAATATTTTGAAATGGTTCTCTAGCCCTGTTTCTTTTTTTTTGTATTTATTTATTCATTTATTTGCTTGTTAGTTTATTAATAATTGACTAATTAAAAGTAGATTACTAAATAATATAGGTACTTTTTTGCAATTTACTATTTTCACTTAAAATACATTTTGGAACTCACTCCAAGGCTGTTCATAGAACTCTTTTTTTTTTTTTTTTTTTTTTTTTTAGAGTTTTTGGACTGATTTTTATTATAGTCACATTTTTTTTCTTTTTTTTTCTTTTATTTTTATTTATTTTTTATTTTTTATTATTATACTTTAAGTTCTAGGGTACATGTGCATAACGTGCAGGTTTGTTACATATGTATACTTGTGCCATGTTGGCGTGCTGCACCCATCAACTCGTCAGCACCCATCAGCTCGTCATTTACATCAGGTATAACTCCCAGTGCAAGCCCTGTTTCTTAAGCAGTATGTTTGTGGTATAGCTAAATAAATTAGGTTGTCTTCAGAGGTTAGTTCTGATGTTTAAATTGGCTGTATCGAGTATTGATGTAGATATAGTTAGAGTATCTCTTATTAGGGTAAAGAAATCGCTGATACTATAGTAATATACATCTAACTTCGTATAATTTAAAATTGCTCTACAAATATATTGTATAAAATTTGGAGCCAAGTTGTTTTTGTACATATGTAGAATATTATTAATGATAATTCAGACTTAGAGGTTCTCTCGGTGGGAGTTTCATTTAGTTATCTGGAGAAGCTGTTTTCTGTGCTTGTGATATAAAAGATGGAATTTACAGCATTATACCTCCAGGTCACCACTGAAGTCACAGGTAGTCCCGATTTAGAGAAGGTCTTTATATATTTTAAAAACTGGTAAGCATATTATCTTGCAACTATGGTAGGAGTGAGGAAAGAAAACAGAGGAGAAGCTAGTATTTTTTTTATTTTTATCTGTTATTATTGAGCTTAGTTCAGTTGCTTCTCTGAGGGAATTCACCAGATGGAAAAACTAAAATTTTCTCCCATGACTTTATTGTAAATTGACAAAAACCTTCACATATTCTTGACACCTTTATTTTCATTCCAGATTTCTTCATTTAATTTATTTTCTCCCTGGGCCTCTTCATTTAATTTAAATATGAGCAACTGTAGAATTCTGGCTTATTTGACTCATAAAATTCCTTTGGTATATAAAATTTCTAAGGAACACTGAAATGACAGATAAAGCCATACCATATAACAACTTATTGAAGATATATTAAAGAAAACTGGCAGGTTAACCCACATCTAGAGACAGAAGGCATAAGTATTTTTGACATTTATTGTCACAAAGAAATAATATGAAAGTGAGAGTATTTCGGCATACAAAATTTTGTGTAAATGTCAAGATTTCAAAGGCTTTTATATGTTTGTTTTTGGTGAGGAATTACTGATACTAAACAACTTTGTATTATCAGATATTAAGACTACTTTTCATTCTCAATAATGTTCATCTTAATGTTTTCCAAACTACACTTTAAAACCAGAGCTGCCATTTCTGCCACACTAATGGGAAAATTTCTAGCAATAACTTTTTTGCTTTTATAAAATAAAACATTGGTGAATAATCAATATGTGATCAGCAGTCTTTTGTTTGTTATTTAGTATAAAACTGCCCGTTTGGTTTTTAAACTGTAACCATTAAAGTCACCAAGGATGACTTTAATTGGCTAATTCAGAAGAACGAAGAATTGCAAAATAATCAACAAATGTCTGTCACGTACCTCCTCGGTGTGTCATTTGCCATGGGATATATAAAATCAAGTGTTAAGATATGGTCCTTGCTCTCACAGAACTTACCAAGGAACTATCTAACCAACAAAATAATTACTTAATGAACTAAATCGCAGCAATTAAAGCTAGGTGCTGTGGTACATGCCACTGCTCAGGAAGCTGAGGCTCAGGAGTTCGAGGCCAACCTGGACAGCATAGCAAGACTTCATGTCAAAAAAAAAAGGAAAAAGAAAAATGTTGGGAGAAGAGAGAGGGATCATTTTGAACTAAAGTTATCTCATCATTTCCTCCATTTTAACAATTTATATGAAGAGGAATAACACAAGCAAAGGAGTGGAGACATTAAGTACCTGGTGGGAGTAGAGGGAAAAAATATTTCCCACAATTCAGTCAACTGCAAAGCTTGTTTGGGAACAGAATAGTGTTGTGCTCTAGAAACATAAGCTCAGAAGTTAGACTGTCAGGATTTGAAACCATAGAGCTTTGATAGATACTGATAGAGTTGCCTTGCCCAAGTCAGTTTACCCTGCTAAGCCTTAGTCTCTTCTTTTGTAAGTGAAAGATGACAGTAGAACCTAATTCCAAATTCCTAGGAATATCCTGTATTCATGGACTTATACATAGGTTAAATATGAGATATTATAAAGCATGTAGCAAATAATAAATTTGTAAATAAATCAATAAATCAGTAAATGTTACCTATTGTTAACTGTTGCTGTAAGACTGAGTTTATAGCTTGTAAGTTACATGAAGGGGGACAATATATATTCCCCTTAGGATTATCATTTGAGTAATAGTATAATCTCATATTTTAGTGTCATACTTTGAAATTGGTTATTTTTTTATTCTTTTGTGTTTCAAATATAAGGTAGACATAGAAAATAGTTAAATTGAATGGATTTTCTTATTTCCAACCTAATCTAAAATAACCATTTCTAATGGAGTTGTCTTTATCCTCCAGATATTTCTAGTAAACATTAGTTATATATAAACAATAGTGATAATTATTATAGAATGCCTTGATCAAATAGTCAAGGAATTCCTGGTATGCACGTACTAGTTGAAGTAATGACGGTAGACCAAATGGATTCTGTGTTTTTACTGTTTATCAAATTGTGACATCACAAACTTAAGAGGCTTTAAAACTCTTTAGTTTGAGTAGAATTGTAATTGGACTTACCACTAGAGTTAAGTGCTCCCTTCAACCAAATTTGGACGATTTTATTGAAATTGTTACAAATTCAAATTGAAGTTGTTTTACCAAAAAGCTTAATCAGAATATTGTACTGAGAAAACAAATAAAATACTTGTCTCTTATTCTTTATATCTAGTTGATTCTGCCTGCATTCCTTATTTATTTATCTTCTATTCTTGTCTTCTGTGAGTAATAGGACACTTCTATACTTTTGCTTGCTCTTGTGTAAATCATGGCTCTGATTTGTTCCACTTGCTGCATAATGTTTTTCTTTCTTTTTTTTTTTGCTGATTATTTTTATATGAATGTTAAATGATAAAGTCTTCTACATCATATCCCATTTAAGCTGCAATCCATTCCAGTCTTGCCTGGCTCTTAAGGGTATTGTTACTTCATACTTTTGTAATTGAGTACTAAATGTTAAATTGTATGGGAAAAGTGGCTTGAAATTTTTTTCTGCAATATTTGTATGGCCATTAAAGTTAATTTGTGTGATTGAAGCATGGAAGAGCAAATTATAGCACTTATTCATTTAGTTGCGTTCAGTTGCTTGTTGCTGCATGCTGTCAGACAACTTTTAATTGTTTTTCTTTTGTTACAATTTAAGACTGACTAATATATATATTCTTTTTCTCCTAGAGTCAAGAATTGAAGGTTGGCTTTCAGTACCAAATAGAGGAAATATCAAACGATATGGCTGGAAGAAACAGGTACATTATACCTATTTATTTTCTAACTGGTATTTTGTTCTATATTTTACTTTGAAGCATAGAACTTATATTAGCTACTTTTTTACTTTTTGTTAGCATTGATTTTACATTAATACAATATAATCTAGATATTAGTGGCAAATATTATGCTTTTCACTTTAAACCAAGTTAATGTTGCTCTTGTAACTCTTCCCCCTTTTTTCTTATTTCAGTATGTTGTGGTAAGCAGCAAAAAAATTTTGTTCTATAATGATGAACAAGATAAGGAGCAATCCAATCCCTCTATGGTATTGGACATAGAGTAAGTTGCCTTTGATTGAATTTTAAAGGGGTTGAGAGCTAACTTTTGATAATTATTTTTAGACTTAAAATTTATTTTATATTTTGTGTTACTTCAACACTGTTACCTACTTTTCTGTTTTTCTTAAGCATAAATGTTGACATTATATTAAATCTTTAGCAAAATGTGAGAAGAAAAAATGTATATACTTATTATTTGGAAGACAAATTTTTTATTTCAAGTGTTTAGTAGTTTAAGTTCAGAGAGCATTTCAAAACGTATAGTCAGCTGTGTATCAGTGGGTTCCATATCCACAACTGTGGACAGAAAATATTTGAAAGAGGGCCAGGTGCAGTGGCTCACACCTGTAACCCCGGCACTTTGGGAGGCCAAGGCAGGTGGATCACCTGAGGTCAGGAGTTCAAGACCAGCCTGGCCGGTGAAACCCCGTCTCTACTAAAAATACAAAAATTATCTGGGCGCAGTGGCAGGCACCTGTAGTCCCAGCTAGCTACTATGGAGGCTGAGGCAAGAGAATCACTTGAACCCGGGAGGCAGAGGTTGCAGTGAGCTGAGATTGCGCCACTGCACTCCAGCCTGGGCCACGAGAGCGAAACTCCACCTCAAAAAAAAAAAAAATTTATATATATATATATATATATATATATATATGAAAGAAAATTAAAAATAACAATATAATAATTAAAAATACAAATTTCTAAAAAAAAATACAGTATAACAACTGTTTACATTGCACTTACACTGTATTATGTCTTATGAGTAATCCAGAGATGATTTTAAAGCATACAGGAGGATGTGCCTAGGTTATATGCAAATACTACACCATTTTATATGAGAGCCTTGAGCATACTTGGACTTTTGACATTTTTGGAGTTCCTGGAATCAATTTCCCATGGATATCAAAGAACAGCTGTGTAGGATTCTTTGGTCATTATTAAGGGGAAATATAAATATATCTGTTCTTTTGTAGTGATAGGTCAAAGAGGCCTATAATATAGTATTTTTTCCTTATATTCATTCTAAAATCATTTCTTATTGTTGCTTATATTATCATAGATTATGCAGTATGTATAAAGATGAGTAAATTCCATAATTAAGGAGCTTACCGACTAGTAGGAGAAAAGGCAAAACATGCAACAAAATATAAATTCAAAGTCAAGTATGGTAACTGCTTTTTAAAAGAAATACATATGCCGGGCGCGGTGGCTCACGCCTGTAATCCCAGCACTTTGGGAGGCCGAGGCAGGCGGATCACAAGGTCAGGAGATCGAGACCACGGTGAAACCCCGTCTCTACTAAAAATACAAAACATTAGCCAGGCGCGGTGGTGGGCGCCTGTAGTCCCAGCTACTCAGGAGGCTGAGGCAGGAGAATGGCGTGAACCCGGGAGGCGGAGCTTGCAGTGAGCTGAGATCGCGCCACTGCACTCCAGCCTGAGCGACAGAGTGAGACTCCGTCTCAAAAAAATAAAAAAAGAAATATATATATAAAATAAAGTATTGCCATCCCTTTGGAATTAAGTATTTGTGGAGCTGGTTATAGTTAGAATGTAAAAAGAATTAAGCAAGTACTAGAGAATACTCATATTTTATTTTCTTTTTTTTTTTTTAAAAAAAGCTTTAGTTGTCAAAATTTAAATTATCAGCTTAAGTGAAATAATAAACACTTATATGAAAGATATTATCTTTCAACTAAGTTAAATACTTTTTAGATTGATGAGAGATTTCTTTCCTCTCTTTATTAAGGTATAATTTCCCACAATAAAGTTCATAGATCTTAAGTGTTCTGTTCAGTAACTTTCTACAGTTGTAAACACTCATGCAATCACCACTCAATACAAGACAAAAAAAATTTGTATTTCTTTAGAAAACTCACTTGTGGCTGGGCACAGTGGCTTATGCCTCTAACCCCAGCACTTTGGGAGACCGAGGTGGGCGGTTGGCCTGAGTTCAATTCGAGACCAGCCTGGGCGACATAGCAAGACCCTGTCTCTGAAAAAAGAATATAGATATATATTTTTTAATTTATAAAGAAAGCTCACTTGGGCCGGGTGCAGTGGCTCATGCCTATAATCCCAGCACTTTGGGAGGCCGAGGTGGGAGGATCACGAGGTCAGGAGTTGATTCGAGACCAGTCTGGCCAACATGGTGAAACCCTGTCTCTACTAAAAATACAAAAGATTAGCTGGGCATGGTGGCAGATGCCTGTAATCCCAGCTACTTGGGAGGCTGAGGCAGGAGAATCGCTTGAACCCAGGAGGCAGAGGTTGCGGTGAGCCAAGATTGTGCCACTGCACTCCAGCCCGGGTGACAGAGTGAGACTCCATCTCACAAAAAAAAAAAAAGAAAAGAAAAAAGAAGAAAGCTCACTTGTGCCTCTTCCCATGATCTGATTTCTATTGCCAAGATTAGTTTTGCCTGTTCTAGGACTTCATATAAATGGAATTAAACAGTACACTTTTGTGCCTAGCATCTTTCACTCATCCTGCACCTGTGGTGTTGTATGTATTGATTGTTCTTTGTATTGCTGAATAGTATAGCATTGTATGAATTTGTTTATCCATTTTTGTGTTGATTGACATTTGGGTTGCTTCCAATTTGGGGCTATCGTGAGTAAGACTTAGGAGCATTCCTTTTTTTAAACTTATGTTTTCATTTCTCATGGGTAAATACCTAGGAGTGGAATCCTGGATTATAAAATAGATCTGTGTTAGCTTTTCTAGTGGATGCTAAATGCTATCTCATTGTTATTTTAATTTGCATTCTCCTCATAACTAATAATAGCAAGAATCTTTCATGTCATTGTTAGCCATTGTGTATCTTTTCTTAAGTTTTTTCAAGTCTTTTGCCCATTTTTAAATTCGGTTGCTTATGTTTTTAAGATTGGTTTTTAAGAGTTCTATATGTATTCTGAATAAAAATCCTATGTTAGAAATATGTAATGCAAATATTTCCCAATCTGTTGCTTGCCTGTTGATTTTCTTAATGGTGTCTTTTAATGAGGATCAGTGTACCAATTTTTAAAATGTTTTCTGCCTCTTGTGGTCTGTGTTTGGTAAGAGGTAGTTGTTTAGGTCAGGTTGGCTTTTTTTCCCCCACATAGGTATCTGGTTGTTCCAACAGTATTTGTTTTTATATATTGACCTTGAATCATTTAATCTTGCTTTGCACTTAACAGTTTTATAGGGTTGTGGGGTTTTGGGGTCAATTCCACAGGGCTTTTCTACACATAGTCATTCCTCTGTATCTGTGGGTTCTGCATCTGTATATTCATCCAACTATGGATTAAAAATGTAGTTAGGCCTACTATGGTTGTGTCTGTACTTAATATGTACAGATTTGTTTTCTTGTCATTATTCTCTAAACAATATAGTATAACAATTTCCATAGCACTTACATCGTATTAGGTATTATATCTAGAGACAAGTTTAAATATACAGGAGGGTGTACTTAGGTTATATACAAATACTACACCATTTTTTTTATCTTTTCTTTTTTTTCCTGTCTCGTCCCTCCCTCCTTCCCTCACCTTCTCTGTCTTTCTCTTTCTCTCTTCAAAATCCCCAGAGGATTTTGGTATCCTCCAGGGTCCTGGGACCAATCTGCCACGGATACCACGAGACAACTGCATACAATCATGTCATCACCAAATAATGAGTTTCACTTCTTTCTTTCCAATCTGTATGCCTTTCTCACATGTATAGATTCATATGGCCACCACCACACTCAAAATACAGAACAATTCCATCACAAGCATCCCTGTGCTACTCCTTTTGTAGCCAAAAGGCAGCTTCCTTCCTCCACCTCTCCCTAATCCATAGCAACACTAATCTATTCTCCATCTCCATAATTTTGTCTCTTCAAGGGTGTTATATGAATGGAATCAAATAATGTGTAATCTTTTATGATCAGCTTTTTTCCCATTCAGTATAATTCCCTTAAGATCAATCCACGTATGATTTGTTTTTTTCTTACAGAGTAGTATTCCATAGTGTAGATGTATCTCAGTTTGCATACCCATTTATTTGGGTTGTTTCTAGGTTTTGGTTATTATGAATAAAGCTCCTGTGAACATCTATGTGGAGGTTTTTTTAAATAGATATAAAATTTTTAATAAATTTTTGTTTCTTGGAATTAAAGGCCTAACAGTGCAATTTGCTGGGTTATATGGTAAGCATATGTTTAGTTTTCTAAGAAATCGCCATATTCTTTTCCAGAGTGGCTCTGTAATTTTACGTTCCATCAGCAGTATATGAGTGATTTACTTTGTCCGCATTCTCACCAGCATTTGGTGTTATTACTATTTTTATATTTTTTTAACTCTGATAGATGTGTAGTGACACTAATTGTGGTTTTAGTTTGCATTTGTCTAATAACTGATGATGTTGAATATCTTTTTATGTGCTTATTTACCACCTGTATGTCCTCTTTAATGAAATGTCTTTTACAATAAATGAGTTTTTGTAAATGGCCTATATTTATTTTCATTTTAGTAAACTGTTTCATGTTAGACCTGTAACCCAAGGAGATGTGTATAGAGCTGAAACTGAAGAAATTCCTAAAATATTCCAGGTAAAAATCTGAAGTTATAATTTTAAAGAATCTAAGTCCTAAGTGTTTTTGTGAAGTAAATGTAAAATTTACCAATGCTTAAGATTTTTAAAATCTTTTCCTTTCACCATTCCTGAATGTAGATACTATATGCAAATGAAGGTGAATGTAGAAAAGATGTAGAGATGGAACCAGTACAACAAGCTGAAAAAACTAATTTCCAAAATCACAAAGGCCATGAGTTTATTCCTACACTCTACCACTTTCCTGCCAATTGTGATGCCTGTGCCAAACCTCTCTGGCATGTTTTTAAGCCACCCCCTGCCCTAGAGTGTCGAAGATGCCATGTTAAGTGCCACAGAGATCACTTAGATAAGAAAGAGGACTTAATTTGTCCATGTAAAGGTAAGGTATGGCAATTATTGTTACAACTTATAATAAATTTAGTTTTAAGTCTCAATGAAATAACTTATGTGTATTAATTTCTATACCAAGTTGAAAAGAGATTATAAAAAGTAATATTTTGACACTGGTGGAGCAATGTGCAGCTACTTACAGATTTAGCTTTTAAGAATGTTTTTATTGGCTGGGCGCGGTGGCTCAAGCCTGTAATCCCAGCACTTTGGGAGGCCGAGACGGGCGGATCACGAGGTCAGGAGATCGAGACCATCCTGGCTGACACAGTGAAACCCCGTCTCTACTAAAAAATACAAAAAAACTAGCCGGGCGAGGTGGCGGGCGCCTGTAGTCCCAGCTACTCGGGAGGCTGAGGCAGGAGAATGGCGTGAACCTGGGAGGCGGAGCTTGCAGTGAGCCAAGATCACGCCACTGCACTCCAGCCTGGGCGGCAGAGCGAGACTCTGTCTCAAAAAAAAAAAAAAAAGAATGTTTTTATTTATTTTTGTTGATTGATTGAGATAGAGTCTCACTCTGTCTCGCCCAGGCTGGAGTGCAATGGCGTGATCTTAGCTCACTGCAGCCTCTGCCTCCCAGGTTCAAGGGATTCTCCTATCTCAGCCTCCTGAGTAGCTGGGACTATAGGCATGTGCCACCACACCTAGCTAATTTTGCATTTTTAGTAGCGATGGAGTTTCAGCATTTTGCCCAGGCTGGTCTCGAACTCCTGACCTCAGGTGATCCACCTGCTTTGGCCTCCCCAAAGTGCTGGGATTACAGGTGTGAGCCATTGCACACCCGGCCAACAGTGTTTTTAAAGAGAATCACCCCCTTGTAAACAAACAAAAAAACCAAACATGCCACTAAGAAATTACTCCAAGTTGGAGAGGAGAGCAACAGGTGAGTTCTACTCTATTCCGCCCTTTAGTTTTTCCTCTTCTTTTTGTCTGGCATTCACTGCCTGGATCAGCATGCATGCTGTATCATAGACAGAATATTTTCTAGTTTAGCAGAGGTAGCTTGAGGGAAAGAATACAGACCATAGCTATTTTCAGATAAGAAACGTATGTTCTTTAAATACATTTATTTGTTTTACTTTTTTTTTATGTTTCTGATTTTACTTTATTAGTTTGACTAATTTATTTTTAAATTTTATCCTTATTTAACTTAAGGAGAATGAGATATTGTTCATGCTTAATTAAGCATATTAAAACTTTTAAAATCTTAAGAACTTGAAAAACTATGCATTTGATAGGTTGGATTTAAAAAAAGATATGACTTTAATTATGCTTTTTTTTCCTCCTTAACATAGTAAGTTATGACGTAACATCAGCAAGAGATATGCTGCTGTTAGCATGTTCTCAGGATGAACAAAAAAAATGGGTAACTCATTTAGTAAAGAAAATCCCTAAGAATCCACCATCTGGTTTTGTTCGTGCCTCCCCTCGAACACTTTCTACAAGATCCACTGCAAATCAGTCTTTCCGGAAAGTGGTCAAAAATACATCTGGAAAAACTAGGTAAGGATTTGAAATGCTAACCTTTTTAACAATGTGAAAATGATTGGATAACATCTATTAAAATCAGAAATCTAATTCTTTTCACCACAGAGGGGATCATTTTTAGGTCTTTGTATATGACTTGCAGTGACTTTATAAATTAGTTTGACTTATTCTTGTTAGAATTTAAAAATAATAATACATGCAATATTATATTTATTTAGTTCTGTGTCTAATTTTATTGTCATAAGTTGCTGTACATGGCATAGTTTTAGCCCTTAATGCTTTAACCAACTTGTTAATTTTTTAATGCAGAAATTCATATAAAACTTTTAATCATCTTTTCTGTTTTTTAACTGTGTTGGCATAGTTTTTCTACAAAAACCAAGATTGTTTTTCCCTTTTTTGTTAACTTCCCATACTATCGCAACATACAAAATTATTTGGTATTATCAGTGACTATTTTTTTTAATTATTATACTTTAAGTTCTGGGATATATGTGCAGAACCTGCAGGTTTGTTACATAGGTATACATGTGCCATGGTGGTTTGTTGCACCCATCAACCCATCATCTACATTAGGTATTTCTCCTAATGCTATCCCTCCCCTAGTCCCCCGACCCCCCGACAGGCCCTGGTGTGTGATGTTCCCCTCCCTGTCTCCATGTTTTCTCATTGTTCAACTCCCACTTATGAGTGAGAACCTGTGGTGTTTGGTTTTCTGTTCCTGTGTTAGTTTGCTGAGAATGATGGTTTCCAGCTTCATCCATGTTCCTGCAAAGGACATGAACCTATCCCCTCGCCACCCCCCCCCCCTTTTTTTTTTTTTTGAGGCAGAGTCTTGCTTTGTTGCCCAGGCTGGAGTGCAGTGGCGTGATCTCGGCTTACCACAACCTCAGCCTCCTGAGTAGCTGGGACTACAGGTGCATGCCACCATGACTGGCTAATTTTTGTATTTTTAGTAGAGATGGGGTTTCATTATGTTGGCCAGGCTTGTCTCGAACTCCTGATCTCATGATCCACCTGCCTCTGCCTCCCAATGTGCTGGGATTATAGGTGTGAGCCACCATGCCCAGCCGAACTTATCCTTTTTTATGGCTGCATATCAGTAACTATGTTATTACAAACAAACTTCCCAGTTAAGTCCTACTTCTTTTGTTGTTTAACTTTTTTTTGTTTTTTAAGACAGAGTCTTACTCTGTCACCCAGGCTGGAGTGCAGTGGCGGCACTGTCTCAGCTCACTGCAACCTCCACCTCCCAGGTTCAAGCAATTCTCTGACCTCAGCCTCCCAAGTAGCGGGGATTACAGATGGATGCCACCATGCCTGGCTAATTTTTGTCATTTTAGTAGAGAGAGGGTTTCATCATGTTGGCCAGGCTGGTCTCAAACTCCTGACCTCAAGTGATCTGCCTGCCCCAGCCTTCCAAAGTGCTGGGATTACAGGCATGAGCCATCACGCCTGGCTGTTTAAATATTTTTGATGGACTTTTTTCCAAAAATATCTTTTATGCCATGATAAACAATTATAAGGCATAACCATTCATTCATTCATTCATTCATTCATTCATTCATTCATTTTGAGACAGAGTCTCGCTCTGTTGCCCAGGCCAGAGTGCAGTGGCACAATCTCAGCTCACTGTAACCTCTGCCTCCCGGGTTCAAGCTGTTCTCCCACCTCAGCCTCTTGAGTAGCTGGGATTACAGGTACACACCACCACACCCTGCTAATTTTTGTATTTTCAGTAGAGATGGGGTTTCACCATGTTGGCCAGGGTGGTCTTGAACTCATGACCTCAGGTGATGCACCCTCCTGGGCCTCCCAAAGTGCTGGGATTACAGGCATGAGCCACCACACCCGGCAATTAACTCTTTCTTGGAGAGAAATTATGAAATCTCATCTCATTAAGTTCTCATTTTACTCATTAGTAAATAAGGCTCAGAGAAATTAAGCAGTTTGCTCAATCACAGAGCCAATGGATTGGAGGCCATTTCTGTCCAATTCTAAAGCCTATGTTGTCCAATTCCAAAGCCTCTATTCTACCACATACCAGCTTCCCTAGAGTGTACTCCCTAGATTAATAGGGCCATTTGAATCTAGAAGCTGAGACCTAACACTGATTGGCCTCGCTGCCAGTGTCACCCACATCTTCCAAGCAGGCTTAAAGCCATCTTGAATTCATCTCTTTTGTTCATTCCCTGTTGTCAGTAACCAGGCCTAATTCTTTGAAATGACTTATATCCTTTCCTTCTCAGCCACCACACTATGCCAGGTATTACCACATCACTGCTAACTTAATTCTGTAGAATGCTATGTCAGCCTTCTCCTGAACATAGGGTGTAAACTGGATCTAAAGTGATTTGAAATGGGATTATAGCTGAGTAAGAAAATGTGCAGAAACAAAGAGGAGAGAATACTAAGTATATTTTTCCTATTCCTTGTTTCTCAAATTTTGTGTAATTGTTAATTGTATGTAAAGATAATGTATATTTACCTTTCCTCCTCCTGTTTGTTTCTTGTATTCTTAAACAGAGTGCATTTCTTAAATTAGTTTTTTTCCCCCTCCTCAACAGTTAACCATGTGACCGAGTGCCTTGTGGAGTCGTGTGGGATGCTACCTGATAAACCAGGCTTCTTTAACCATGCAGAGCAGACAGGCTGTTTCTTTGACACAAATATCACAGGCTTCAGGGTTAAGATTGCTGTTATTCTGTCCTTGCTTTGGCACAACACACTGAGGGGTTTTTTTTTATTGCGGGTTTGCCTACAGGTAGATTAGATTAATTATTACTATGTAATGCAAGTACAATTGGGGGAAAGCTTAGGTAGATATATTTTTTTTAAAAGGTGCTGCCTTTTTGGATTTATAAGAAAATGCCTGTCAGTCGTGATAGAACAGAGTTTTCCTCATATGAGTAAGAGGAAGGGACTTTCACTTTCATGTGGAACGGCCATCACTATCAAGATCAGCTCATGGAAGGAGTAAAGAAAATATCTCAAAATGAGACAAACTGAAGTTTTTTTGTTTTTTTAAATGACTTAAGTTTTTGTGCTCTTGCAAGACTATACAAAACTATTTTAAGAAAGCAGTGATATCACTTGAACTTCAGTGCCCTCACTGTAGAATTTAAAAGCCTTACTGTTGATTGCCCATGGTGGACTTGATGGAGAAATTAAATATCTTTCATTATGCTTTAGAAAATACTGTATATGTTTCAGCAAGTTTGGGGAATGGGAGAGGACAAAAAAAATTACATTTAATCTATGCATTTTTGCCAAGCCATATTGAGTTATTTTACTACTAGAGACATTAGGAAACTAACTGTACAAAAGAACCAAGTTTAAAAGCATTTTGTGGGGTACATCATTTCTATAATTGTGTAATGTATTTCTTTGTGGTTTTAAATGATAAAGACATTAAGTTAACAAACATATAAGAAATGTATGCACTGTTTGAAATGTAAATTATTCTTAGAACACTTTCAATGGGGGTTGCATTGTCCTTTTAGTGCCTTAATTTGAGATAATTATTTTACTGCCATGAGTAAGTATAGAAATGTCAAAAAATGTATTTTCAAAAAATTATGTGTGTCAGTGAGTTTTTCATTGATAATTGGTTTAATTTAAAATATTTAGAAGTTTGTTGGACTTTCATAAATTGAGTACAATCTTTGCATCAAACTACCTGCTACAATAATGACTTTATAAAACTCTGCAAAAAATGTAGAAGGTTGCACCAATATAAAAAGGAAATATGGCAATACATCCATGATGTTTTCCAGTTAACATAGGAATTACCAGAAAAATACTGTTAAACTCTTGTCCAGTAACAAGAGTTGATGCATATGGACAGTATGATTTATTGTTTATTTTTTTAACCAAATACCTCCTCAGTAATTTATAATGGCTTTGCAGTAATGTGTATCAGATAAGAAGCACTGGAAAACTGATCGTCTCTAGGATGATATGCATGTTTCAAGTGGTATTGAAAGCCGCACTGATGGATATGTAATAATAAACATATCTGTTATTAATATACTAATGACTCTGTGCTCATTTAATGAGAAATAAAAGTAATTTATGGATGGATATCTTTAATTTTGACTGCAATGTGTTTTCTCATGGCTGAAATGAATGGAAAACATACTTCAAATTAGTCTCTGATTGTATATAAATGTTTGTTAAGTTCCACGGTTAGATTAAAGTATATTTTTAAAAGATAAAACGTGGTCTTGGGCTCTAAAACAAGAGTGGGTATAGTTCACATGAAAAGCTGACTAATGTGTGTTGGAAAACAATTCTCCGTGGGTCTCTTACATTTCTGCACATCAGGGAAGCAGAGGCTCTGACAATCTTTCTTTTGACTATCTTTTCCAAGGATATTTATGTAGTGAACAGCCTTGGAAGATAGAGTGTCTCCCTTGAGAGGATGTCGGGTTCTTTTACTGTCCAGTATAATAAAGATAACGTCTCCCACCTATAATGCAAACCCACTGTGTGCTCAGCACCCACCTGGGCCACTATGCATTGCCCACATGAGACTTGGAGGGCAAAGGGAACTAATGGAACATGAAACTCATGCTGCTTTTGCTGTGCTGTGAATGAAGGCATCTGACTCTGACCCAGGGGTCTCATCTCTGTTGTCAGGATCCATGAAACTGTGACCAGCAGCATGCAATTAGGATAAAATCTCAGCACAGTTCCTGACAGTGTCCTTATTACCTTCTCAGACTCATCACCATTACCTAATAGATTAAGGTCCAGTTGCAGAAACAGTTAATTCTAATTAGTTTAAGCAAGAGAAGACTTTTTAAATGACATGCTAATCTGAACTTAGAGTTGTTGAGAACTGAGAGAGCTTTGAGGAATCACTCCCAATGCGACACTGCAGAACTGGGTCAACCAGGAGAGCTGCTTCCTCTTCTAAGTTCAGGAAACCACTCACTCCCCAGTATACCAATATTGAGAGGGTCCAGATAGTGCCGTAATCAGGAAGCCACACTACCACTGCTGGTTCTCTGCAACACTTGTCAGGCCTGCTACGATCTACCCCCAGTTAGTTGCTTTGTACCATTCCTCTTGCCACTTAAGAACCTCAGAAAAGGCACTTCCATGACCCTGCTTGCTGGCATTAGCACAGCCTGCATCTCACACCTGCCTTCTCTAGGTGCATCAACTTGGCCAAAACTAAATCATCCAGACCCCTAGCTGCAAGAAAGTCAGAAATACAGCTTCTAGCTTTCTCTCTAATTTGTTGCAGGAGGACACACTAGGAGTGTGGAATGAAAGTTCAGCTTTGAGTTAGCCCCTGCACCCGCACCTGTAAGCTTCTCTGAGACCAGGGACTCCATCCAGCTTTGGGCTACAAAGAAAACATAGCCACTGTCATTATTCACAGGTTCACTCTGATCACCTGTCATTTGGGGTTTCGGCTTAAATTAACCTGTTCACCCTTCATTTAAAGTAAAAAAAAAAAAAAAAAAAAAAAAAAAAAAAACTCATAGTTACTTGAGTTTATAATTCATAGTTACTTTCACAGTTCTACAATCAATCTGGAATTCATTTGTGAGGTAGAGATCAAGAAGTATTTTTTCGGCTTTCTCCCATATGGATATTCAGTTGGTACTGCAGTATTCATTTAAAAGACTTCTTTCCTGCATTGTAATTCAGGTGAACAATCCATTGGTGTATTTCTCTAGCTTTGCCAATATCACAGTTTTAATTACTGTAGCTTTATAATAAGATTTTATATCTATAGTGGAAGTCCAACTTTGTAATCCCTCCAAATTGGCTTGGCTATTCTTGACCCTTTGCATTTCCATATAATTTTTTTTTTTTTTTTTAAGACTAAATTTCACTCTTGTTGCCCAGGCTGGAGTATAGTGGCGCAATCTCGGCTCACTGCAACCTCCGCCTCCCGGGTTCAAGCAATTCTCCTGCCTCAACCTCCTGAGGAGTTGGGACTACAGGTGCCCATCACCATGCCCGGCTAATTGTTGTATTTTTAGTAGAGACAGGGTTTCACCATGTTGGCCAGCCTGGTCTTGAACTTCTGACATCAGGTGATCCACCCGCCTTGGCCTCCCAAAGTGCTGGGATTACAGGCATGAGCCACTGCGCCTGGCTGCATTCCCATATAAATTTAAAAACAATCTACTGAAAGATGTGTAAGACCTCCACCAAGAAAACTATAAGACATTTAGAGAAGTTTAAAAAGACCTAAATAAATGGAATTTTTTTTTAAATAAACAAATGATTTTTAAACTTGATCATTAGGTTAATAAATAGTCGTATTCTGACAATCTGATGAGATTATATTGCCCAGGGTGGTCTCTAACTCCTAGCCTCAAGCAGTTTTACTCTCTCATTACAGGTGTAGGCCACCATGCCTGGCCTGACACTTGGAAATCTTAATCATAATTGTTCTTTGCTTTTATAATGTTTACTGTTCAAATCAATTTCTGGTTGGATAGTATGTATATATAAAGCCATGCTCAATGCCCTAGATATATTTACTGCCAAATCTTTATGCTTTTAGTGTTTTTTTCTGGACAAGATCTATGCTTATTGCAATAAATTAAATGCAAAGAATATTCTAGTAGAAAGTCAGTCTGCACTTCCTAAACCCCACCCCACCCTACCCCACCAATTCCTTCATAATTGTTATTAACAGTTAGCTGTGTTTTCTAATGGATTATCTCCAAAGTATATGTAACTCAGATTTTTGTGAGGTAGGAAAAAACATTAATTCCACTTTACATATTGCAAGTCTAACACACAAAGAGATTAAATGTCTCCTTTCTTTTGCCAAATGTTAATGAATTGTCTTATGAGAATTAAGATATGATACTTTCTCCCAAGCTATCCTGTTTCCCATGAAGTATTTGAGATGTTGGAGATTCAAGGGAAAAAATATAAATGCTTAGAAATAAATGGTATAATTCAAAGATTGTGAATAAAGTGACACTTATATGTTAATCCTATAAATTGGTTTATTGTACCATGTAGGATGGTTTGGCTATTAAATTTAGTTAAGTAGTTCATTTGCCTGGATAACTGTGAGTGTAGAATCTAACATTCACTTAGACTAGTTGTTTAAGAAAGTCTACAACCAACCAGGCGCAGTGGCTCACACCTATAATCCCAGCACTTTGGGAGGCCAAGGCGGGCAGATCACGAGGTCAGGAAATCGAGACCACCCTGGCTAATACAGTAAAACCCCATTTTTACTAAAAATACAAAAAATTAGCCAGGTGTGGTGGCGGGTGCCTGTAGTCCCAGCTCCTCAGGAAGCTGAGGGGGGAGAATGGCGTGAACCCAAGAGGCGGAGCTTGCAGTGAGCCGAGATCACCCCACTGCACTCCAGCCTGGGCAACAGAGCAAGACTCCATCTGGAGAAAAAAAAAAAAGTCTACAACCAAATAACGTGGCAGAAATGTAATATGGACCCAGCTGGGTAAAAGGAAATATTTTGGATCTTCCTTCTACTTAGGCTGAATGGATGCTTCTGGTTTGGTTTAGTTTGTTTTGAGATGAAATCTTGCTCTGTTGCCAGGCTGGAGTGCAGTGGTGCGATCTCGGCTTATTGCAACCTCCACCTCCCGGGTTCAAGCAGTTCTCCTGCCTCAGCCTCCCGAGTAGCTGGGATTACAGGCGCCTGCCACCATGCCCAGCTAATTTTTGTATTTTTAGTAGAGACGGGGTTTCACCATGTTGGCCCAGGCTGGTCTTGAACTCCTGACCTCGTCATCCACCCATCTCGGCCTCCCAAAGTACTGAGATTACAGGCATGAGCCACTGTGCCCAGCCTGAATGGATGTTTCTTAGATTTACTCACTTCTGGCCAAGGTGTCATTTGTGGTGGTTGATGTAAGTTCTGTGCTATGTGCAACACATTTGCTAACTCCTGAGGCCTAATTCTTATTCAAAATGTGTCAGTTAATCACAAGAGGGGCCATCTTAGAGTAGGCATAAAGGAGGTCAAAACTAGAAAAGAAAAAAAAATGTTTCCACTATATTATTAACCTCAAGATCTTGAAATTAAGATGTTTCAAGGTTAAAACTTAACTTTCACCTTTACAAAAAGTATCCTATTCTCAACTCTACAAGGTATTGCCAACTATAGGTATTAACATCCCTACTTTATGATGGGACAATTTTAAATGTGTAGGCCAGGCACAGTGGCTCACGCCTGTTATCTCAGCACTTTGGGAGGCCAAGGCCAGTGGTCACTTAGGTAGTTCAAGAGCAGCCATGGGCAACATGGCAAAACTCTGTTTCTACCAAAATACAAAAAAGTAGCCAGGCATGGTGGCATGCACCTGTGGTCTCAGCTACTTGGGAGGCTGAGGCAGGAGGATTGCTGGAGCCCAGGAAGTTGAGGCTGCAGTGAGCCATGATGGTGCCACTGCAATCCAGCCTGGGTGACAGAGAGACTGTCTCAATAAATAAAATACATAATATTCTGTTCTAGGGCACACAGCTGTAAACCTCAATTTTCTAGATGGAATGTGAAGGTAAACTAACTTACAGCTGAAATAAAAAACAGTCATGAATTTGCATCCTGACTTACTTTACTGGGCATTAGTATATTTCACATATTGTAATCTATTATTTAGGGGGGGAAACTTTGCTTTCACTGTCATGGTAGGGAAAAAATGTCTTGGTTTTTTAAACTTTATAGTATGAACTCATTGTGCATTTATAGTAGGCAGAAATATAGATATAAATGAACATTTTATCAATACAAAATAACACAAATACAATAATAGGTGTCATTTTTTACTGGACTGAAAGCCTCTAGCTGACTACACTTCATAAAGGAAACATTAAATGAATTATGAGCTTTATGAACACTATTATTTTTCCTTTATGATAATGTCATTTAACAGAAACTTTATTCACTAAAATTCATCTGTAGACATTGTTCAGTTGGATATATATAATATGTTGTCATTTCATAATATTCAGAAACTAATATTTGCTACTATAGAAATTTTTATTTTTCCTTTTTACACCATATATACATAACATCCTATGTCAACTACAGCTCACTTCTATGGTTCTGACTATTCAACAAGAATTCCTAGGTCCTGTATACCATATTGTTATTCTAATTATCCATATAATTATACTTCATTAAACACTGCTATTTGTGTATGGGCTCATTTGTTTTACTAAGTTCATTCAATACTGATATTTTTTAATTCTGCAAAAAATATAAAATGCATTTTTATACCTACTACCCAGAATGAGCAAATATTGTCTTTATATTTCCTTTAAATTGCTTTTTTTAAAGAAATAAAAATTACAGATTTAACCAAAGACTTCTGTGTACTTCCTTTCCCAGTTCTATTCTCTTTCCTTCCCCCTTAAAAGCTATAAATAACTGCTGTTAATTTGATGTGTATTCTTCTCATTTGTATTCTATCCCTTTGCTAAAACCCTTGTATCTATATAAAGCTGTTTTATATGGCTTCTACATTTATATAAATGGCATTACACTTTTCACATGTAATACTCTGTTACTTGACTTTTTTTGTTTTTGTTTGGTTTGTTTTTGTTTAAGATAAGGTCTTGCTCTGTCGCCCAGGCTGTAGTGCAATGGTGTGATCACAGCTCACTGCAGCCTCGACCTCGTGGGCTCAAGCAATCCTCCCCCCAACCTAAGCCTCCCAAGTAGCTAGGACTACAGGCGTGTACCACCATGCCCGGCTGATTTTCTTATTTTTTGTAGAGATGGGGTTCCACTGTTGTCCAGGCTGGTCTTGAACTCCTAGGCTCAGGCCTCCCACCTTGGCCTCCCAAAGTGCTGGGATTACATATGTAAGCCACCAAGCCCTGCCTCTATAACTTGTTATTTCATCAATATTATTTATATCATTTACAATCTGAAGAGTATTTACATTACAGGAAATAGTAAAGCAGAACTGTTGTAACAGTTGTCTCCCACATTTAAACATTTTGTTCATGTAATGCTTATTGTAGAAACACTGTAATTGGTTTTAAATCAGCTTCATTATTTTTGTACTTTCTAAACAGAATATATTCACATAAAAAAAAACTTTGTCAAACAAACTATAGGTTAAAATATTTTGTATCATAATGTTATATCTATTCCAACCAGGCTTTCAAGAAAGTGCATTTACTGTCATAGAAAAAAGGGAACATCTTCATAATCATGTGCCTGAAATTGTATTTCTCATTAGCTCACTTGTTTAATGAATGAATCTATTACATTAATTCACACTTGCACCACAAATACTCAAAAAGTAGAAACTCTCAACTATTCTCATGTTCATCATATTATTCTTACAAATTATTTATGTGATCAATAGCTCCTTTAACTATAAGAGAGGCAGGCCAACCTAGAATAAACATCGTAATTAAGGAAACTTCAGAGTCAGAAACAACCAGGATTCCTACTATTATTCAACATTTTTCTGAGATAAATGCAGCAAAACACAAATACATATTACACGTATTGGAAAGAAGCCGCAAACCCATCATTACTTGCCAGTCATATGATTGCTTACCAAAAATGTTCCAAACAACTAATTGAAAATGATTAGAACTAGTAAGGGACCTTAGTCATATTTAGCCTTCTTTGTTTTGTTAGGCTCATACCATATTTTTAAAATATGGTTTAGTTGCTAATTTATCTTTTTTGAGATGTGTATTAGTCCATTTTCACCCTGTTGATAAAGACATACTTGAGACTGAGCAGTTTACAAAAGAAAGACATTTAACGGACTTACGGTTCCACATGGCTGGGGAGGCTTCACAATCATGGTGGAGGGTGAAAGGCTTGTCTCACATGGAGGCAGACAAGGTAAGAAAGCTTGTGCAGGAAAGCTTCCACTTACATAATCATCAGATCCCGTGGGAGTCACCTCCACAATAACAGCACAGGAAAGACATGCCCCCATGATTAAACTACCTCCCACCAGGTCCTCCCACAATGCGTGGGAATTCAAGATGGGATTTAGGTGGGGACACAGCCAAACTACATCATTCCACCCCTGGCCCCTCCCAAATCTCATGTCTTCATATGTCAAAACCAATCATGCAGTCAGGTGCAGTGGCTCATGCCTGTAATCCCAGGGCTTTGGGAGGCTGAGGCAGGCAAATCACCTGAGGTCAGGAGTTCAAGACTAGTCTGACCAACATGGTGAAACTCTGTCTCTACTAAATATATAAAAATTAGCCAGGTGTGGTGGTGGGCACCCATAATCCCAGCTACTTGGGAGGCTGAGGCAGGAGAATCCCTTAAACCTGGGAGGCAGAGGTTGCAGTGAGTTGAGATCATACCACTGCACTCCAGCCTGGGACTCAGAGCAAGACTCCATCTCAAAAAAAGAAAAAACAAAAAACAAACAAAAAAATCATGCCTTCCCAACAATCTCCCAAAGTCTTAACTCATTTCAGCATTAACTGAAAAGTCCACAGTCCAAAGTCTCATCCGAGACAAGGCAAGTCCCTTCCGCCTATGAGCCTGTAAAATCAAAAGCAAGTTAGTTACTTCCTAGATACAATGGGGGTACAGGCATTGGATGAATACAGTCACTTCAAATGGGAGACACTGGCCAAAACAAAGGGGCTACAGGACCCGTGCAAGTCCAAAACGCAGTGGGGCAGTCAAATTTTAAAGTTCCGAAGTAACCTCTTTTGACTCCATGTCTCATATCCAGGTCACGCTGATGGAAGAGGTGGGTTCCCATGGTCTTGGGCAGCTCTGCCCCTGTGACTTTGCAGGGTTCATCCTCCTTCCTGCTGCTTTCATGGCTAGTGTTGAGTGTCTGTGGCTTTTCCAGGCACACAGTGCAAGCTGTCAGTGGATCCACCATTCTGGGTCTGGAGGATGGTGGCCCTAGGCGGTACCCCAGTAGGGACTCTGTGTGGAGGCTCCATCCTCACATCCCTTCTGCACTATCCTGGCAAAGGTTCTCCATGAGGGCCCCACCCCTGCAGCAAACTTCTGCCTGGGCATCCGGGCATTTCCATACTTCTTCTGAAATCTAGGCCGAGGTTCCCAAACCTCAGTTCTTGACTTCTGTGCACCCACAGGCTCAACACCACATGGAAGCTGCCAAGGCTTGGGTTTTCCACTCTCTGAAGCAACAGCTGAAGCTGTCTCTTGGCCCCATTTAGTCATGGCTGGAGTGGCTGGGATGCAGAACACCAAGTCTTTAGACTGCACACAGCATGGGGACCCTGGGCCTGGCCCACAAAACCATTTTATCCTAGGACTCCGGGTCTGTGATGGGAGGACTGCCGTGAAGGCCTCTGACATGCCCTGGAGACATTTTTCCCATTGTCTTGGGGATTAACATCTTATGCAAATTTATGCAGCCAGCTTCAATTTCTCTGCAGAAAATGGGTTTTTCTTTTCTATCACATTGTCAGATTGCAAATTTTCTGAACTTTTATGCTCTGCTTCCCTTATAAAACTGAATGCCTTTAACAGCACCCATGTCACCTCTTGAATGCTTTGCTGCTTAGACATTTCTTCCACCAGATACCCTAAATCATCTCTCTGAAGTTCAAAGTTCAATAAATCTCTAAGGCAGAGGCAAAATGCTGACAGTCTCTTTGCTAAAACATAACAAGAGTCACCTTTGCTTCTGTTCCCAAAAAGTTCCTCATCTCCATCTGAGGCCACCTCAGCCTGGACCTTATTGTCCATATCACTATCAGCATTTTAGACAAAGCCATTCAACAAACCTCTAGGAAGTTCCAAACTTTCCCACATATTCCTATCTTCTTCTGAGCCCTCCAAACTGTTTCAACCTCTGCCCTTACCTGGTTCCAAAGTTGCTTCCACATTTTCCGGTATCTTTTCAGCAACACCCCACTTCTGGTACCAATTTACTGTATTAGTCCATTTTCACACTGCTGATAAAGACATACCTGAGACTAGGCAATTTACAAAAGAAAGACATTTAATGGACTTATAGTTCCACGTGGCTGGGGAGGCTTCCCAATCATGGTGGAGGGTGAAAGGAATATCTCACATGGTGGCAGACAGGATAAAAGAGCTTGTGCAGGAAAACTCCCCTTTCTATAATCATCAGATCCCATGAGAGTCATTCACCATCTTGAGAACAGCACAGGAAAGACCTGCCCCCATAATTCAACTACCTCCCGTCAGGTCCCTCCCACACGTGTGGGAATTCAAAAGGAGATTTGGGTGGGGGCAGAGCCAAATCACATCAGATGGGGTCTCACTCTCTTGCCCAGGCTGAAGTGCAGTGGTGCAATCTCAGTTCATTGCAAGCTCTGCCTCCTGGACTCAAGTGATCCTCCCACCTCAGTCTTCCTAGTAGCTGGGACCACAGGCACATGCCACCATGCCCAGCTAATTTTTTATATTTTTGGTAGAGATGGGGTCTTGCCATGTTGCCTAGGCTGGTCTTGAACTCGTGAGTCAAGCAATCTGCCCATCTCGGCCTCCAAAAGTGCTGGGGTTACAAGCAAATAGTTGCTAATTTAAAAAATGGAATACTTCAAATACAAATCTGATTTCCAATAACTGTTTCTCAACAGTAAGTTTGGTAACACAGGGCCAGAGGCCCGCACAGCAGCAATACTCTGTCACTGTTTTCTGAGAGAGGATATGCTTTCTATTTCACCCAGTCCCTACCTGGACCACATATTTGTGTTACCTGTCTCATGTTTTAAGATCACCTGAATTTTCAGTCCTGACAAAAAAGGTAACAATTGGCAGATGATACACACAAATATCAAACTTCTATATGGCAAATAACTCCAGAAATAAACTTAAACTATAAATGTCACTGAGAAAAATACTTGAAACGAGAGAAAAAGGTTAAAATTCTAAAAATCCTGTAAATCAATGGATTTTTTTAAAGTAACCCTATAGAAAAAATGAGGTAAAGTTGATGAACAAGCAATTAATTTTAGAAATACAAATGATTTAGTGCTGCTTGCTTGTTTAGGTAAAAAATAATAATATTTTTTAAAATCCCCACAATGAGTAATGTGCCATTTAAAAGCCCCTTGAATAGTAATCTCTATTTTTATAGGCTTCAGATGTATTAATTATATGTCTAATACATTATTTTAGCGTTTAAAAGGTAAGTACAAGAAGATACATGATTACAAGCAGAATTTTTACAGTTGCTTCAGGTGTCATCCTGCTGCTGCCTATAGAACATTTTTAACCTCTTTTCCAATTTCTGATGGATTTATAGCCACTTTTTAAAAAAGCCTCGGGGTTTTACAGGTTCCACCTAATCATCAGCTTCACTTTGAAAGATCATCATTTCATATTGCAACTACATTTCACACAAAATCTCCACTTCAGGTCTCAAGTAGCTCCCTGTTAAACTGAACTTCTGCAGATGCGACTCCCTCGTGATACTGGCACTATTGCAGGCCATATTTTTCTACTTTTAAGTAATACTGTTGGCATCTAAGCCATTCGTTTTAGAAAAATAATCCTTGTATGAATTTTCTGTATTTATTAAAACAGTGCCAGCCTCAACCTTAATAATTATAGTGATTATCTCAACTTTATATATGTAGAACAAATGAAGACTTTATCAATGTGGTTGAGAATTTTTAGGGTCTGCAAAACCACCTTAATACAGTTTTGTTTCAGAACCATTACAGCATGGGTCTGGAAGGCTAGATTAGGCTGTGGTATCACTCCCTCAAATCTCAGCCGCTTACAAAAACAAAGGTTTATTTCTCCCTCATACTATGTGTCCATTATAGGTCAGCTGCAACTTTGATTTGTGTCCTGTTCACTCTGGGACGTAGGGTAATGAAGTAGCCTCTCTTTCAAATATTGCCAATCATCATGGCAAAGGATAAAAGGACATGGTGACCCATGAGCTAGTTCTCAACACTTCCGCCCAGATATGGCACCTAGCACTGCCAATTTGCATTTCATGGTCATAGCAAGTCATAATGTGTCCTGAGTTGGTGGGTTCTTGGTCTCGCTGACTTCCAGAATGAAGCCGCAGACCCTTGTGGTGAGTGTTACAGTTCTTAAAGATGGTAGTCTGAACTTTGTTCCTTCAGATGTTCAGATGTGTCCACAGTTTCTTCCTTTTGGTGGGTTCGTGGTCTCGTTGACTTCAGGAGTGAAGCTGCAGACCTTTGCTGAGTGTTACAGCTCTTAAAGGTGGCGCCTCTGGAGTTGTTCATTCTTCCCCGTGGGTTCGTGGTCTCGCTGGCTTCAGGAGTGAAGCTGCAGACCTTCACGGTGTTACAGCTCATAAAGGCAATGTGGACCCAAACAGTGAGCAGCACCAAGACTTACTGCAAAGAGCGAAAGAACAAAGCAAAGAGCGAAAGAACAAAGCTTCCACAGTGTGGAAAGGGACCAAAGCAGGTTGCCACTGCTGGCTCAGGCAGCCTGCTTTTATTCCCTTATCTGACCCCACCCACATCCTTCTGATTGGTCCATTTTACAGAGAGCTGAATAGTCTATTTTACAGAGAGCTGATTGGTCCATTTTACAGAGAGCTTACTGGTCCCTTTACAATCCTGAGCTAGACACAGAGTGCTAGAAGGAGAAGTTCCCCAAGTCCCCTCTAGGTTAGCTGGATACACAGTACCAACTGGTGTATTTACAAACCTTGAGCTAAAAGCAGAGTGCTGATTGGTGCGTTTACAATCCTTGAGCTAGACACAAAGTGCTGATTGGTGTATTTACAATCCCTTAGCTAGACATAAAGGTTTTCCAAGTCCCACTATCAGGAGCCCAGCTGGCGCCACCTAGTGGATCCTGCACTGGGGCTGCAGGCGGAGCTGCCGGCTAGTCCCGAGCTGTGCCTGCACTCCTCTGCCCTTGGGCGATGAATGGGACCTGGCGCCACGGAGCAGGGGGCGGCGCCCGTCGCGGAGGCTCAGGCGGCGTGGGAGCCCACCACCGTGGAGGGGGGACTCGGACATGGCGGGCTGCAGGTCCTGAGCCCTGCCCCACGGGGAGGCAGCTGAGGCCCAGCGAGAATTCGAGCGCAGTGCAAGCCGTCCGGCAGTGTTGGGGGACCTGGTGCAACCTCCGCAGCTGCTGGCCCGGGTGCTAAGCCCCTCACTGCACTGGGCCGGCGGCGCCGGCCGGCTGCTCTGTGTGCGGGGCCAGCCAAGCCCTCACCCGCACCCGCCAAAACTCGCGGACTGCGCCGCGAGTGCCGCGCGCAGCCCGCTTCCCACCCGCGCCTCAGCCTCCACACCTCCCCACAAGCAGAGGGAGGCGGCTCAGGCCTCGGCCAGCCCAGAGAGGGGCTCCCACAGTGCCATGGCGGGCTGAAGGGCTCCTCAAGCGCC
Organism: Macaca thibetana thibetana; assembly: GCF_024542745.1. NCBI lineage: Eukaryota > Metazoa > Chordata > Mammalia > Primates > Cercopithecidae > Macaca > Macaca thibetana. The sequence continues at coordinate 59,698,801 of NC_065595.1, forward strand.
GCCGGGTGGACGCCCGAGGCCAAGGAGGCGCCGAGAGCGAGGGCTGCTAGCATGTTGTCACCTCTCAATAAGGCCAAGTCTGCAATCAAGGAGGTGAGAATACATAATCCTACCATATGGAAGTGCAGAAAATACAGGGGAACAATAATGTATTCTTACAGAATTATTTTCTTTTTCTTTGACTAATCAATGTTTTTATACACGGGCACCAAAAATTAATACCTGTGTTTGCTGGGAAAAAAGTGGTTTGATTTTTCTTCTCTGTGTCCTCCCATTTAATTTTTTTTCCATTTCATCCTCCAAGCTATATTTCTAAGAGCCACAGAATTAATTTTAATGCTGGTAGTGACCTTAGAGATAGTCCAACTCAAGTTACTTACTCTTCAAGTAAGGATATCAATACTAGAGAGGAAGATGCTCGGCCGGGCGCGGTGGCTCAAGCCTGTAATCCCAGCACTTTGGGAGGCCGAGGCGGGCGGATCACAAGGTCAGGAGATCGAGACCACAGTGAAACCCCGTCGCTACTAAAAATACAAAAAATTAGCCGGGCGCGGTGGCGGGCGCCTGTAGTCCTAGCTACTCAGGAGGCTGAGGCAGGAGAATGGCGTGAACCCAGGAGGCGGAGCTTGCAGTGAGCGGAGATCGCGCCACTGCACTCCAGCCTGGGCAACAGAGCCAGACTCCGTCTCAAAAAAAAAAAAAGAGAGGAAGATGCTCATGTTTTAAACTGTGATTAGCTGGGTCTGCTGGCAAACATCTATAGTCGCTACTCAGGAGGCTGAGGCAGGAACGCTGCTTGAACCCAGGAGTTTGAGTGCAGCCCAGGCATCATCTCTAAATAAATAAAGTTGCAACAGAACAAAACAGACTAAAACCCAGGTCTCTCAATTTATAATTGAATGCTTCTGCAACATATAGCTTTGTTTCCAAAACTGAGTTATTAAAATAATGTGCCTTTTAATAAATAAGAGTGTATGTTATCATTCAGTACCTAAAACATAATTACAGAAAACATTTAAATATGTATGGAAAACCATAAAAATAGGACTCATGTTAGAAAATCATTTTCACAATATGCACTTTTTTGCATGAGGAATCTTTTGGTTGCAAATGGAAAACCCAACACACACTGGCTAAAGAAGAAACTTATTGACTCATGAAATTTGTTTAATTCAAAGTGCAGGGAAAAAGCTAGCTTTGAGCATGAGTCCAGTAGCTCCAATGAAGCTGCTAGCATCTTTGTACCTCTAGCCCACTTTTCTCCTTTGGGTTGGCCTCCTTCTCACAGTCTCCTCATCCTACTGCAGTGCCAGGTCTACATTCTAGAAGTGTGGCAATCTCAGCACAAAGAGCATCTCTGCTGCCTACTTATTCCAGGGGCCAGGGAAATCCTCTCATTAAAAGAGTCATATGTCTCTGGTTGAACCAATCACTACAGGCAGAGGGAAGCCGTGTTCTGATTGGTCACACCAGACCCACACAAATCGCCGGCACTGAAAGAGGAGGAAGGATTGGTTTGCAAACAGGCTGCTGTTTCCGGGAAAAAAAAGAAGAGGCAAAAGCAACAAATTTTTCTTTTTTTTTTTTTTTTTTTTTTTTTTTTGAGACGGAGTCTCGCTCTGTCGCCCCGGCTGGAGTGCAGTGGCGCCATCTCCGCTCACTGCAAGCTCCGCCTCCCGGGTTTACGCCATTCTCCTGCCTCAGCCTCTCAAGTAGCTGGGACTACAGGCGCCGCCACCACGCCCGGCTAATTTTTTGTGTTTTCTGTAGAGACGGGGTTTCACCGTGTTAGCCAGGATGGTCTCGATCTCCTGACCTCGTGATCCGCCTGCCTCGGCGTCCCAAAGTGCTGGGATTACAAGCGTGAGCCACCGCGCCCGGCCACAAATTTTTCTTATAGCTGCTGGTTGCTCTGATTCATTACAGGCAAAACCAAGAAACTATGGCAAATTCTACGGTTAATGAAACTATCTGAATAAAAACAAAAAAGATTTGACAAATAGGTGTTTAGTGGAAAATGAAGTCTAGGAATGGCTAATGTAAGAAATATTAGGCTAAACTTGATGAGCTTTTCTGTGGAATCAAAAAATCTGAATGTGGCCGGGCGATGTGGCTCATGCTTGTAATCCCGGCACTTTGGGAGGCCGAGGCGGGTGGATCATCTGAGCTCTGGCGTTCGAGACTAGCCTGGGCAACACGGTGAAACCCGGTCTCTACTAAAAACAAAAGTTAGCCGGGTGTGGTGGTGCGTGCCTGTAATCCCAGCTACTCCGGAGGCTGAAGCAGGAAAATCGCTTGAACCCAGGAGGCGGAGGTTGAATTGAGCCGAGATCACGCCACTGCACTCCAGCCTAGGTGAGACAGTGAGGCTCACAACAGAGAGAGAGAGAGAGAGAGAGAGAGAGAGAGAGAGAGAGAGAGAGAGAGAGAGAGAAAAAAGAGAGAGAGAGAGAGAGAGAGAGAGAGAGGAGGAAAAAAGAGAGAGAGAGAGAGAGAGAGAGAGAGAGGAGAAAAAGAGAGAGAGAGAGAGAGAGAGAGAGATCTGAATGTGAGGATCAAAAGTAAATTGAACTTCTGACTTTAAGTGATCTGCCTGCCTCAGCCTCCCAAAGTGCTGGGATTACAGGCATGAGCCACTGTGCCCGGCCAAATTGGGAATGATAAAATGTATGTGATTGAAAAACAGTCTGTTGTTTGGGGGGTGTCCACGTCTTTTCCCGCTGTTTCCCTCCCACACACCCTGCTCACCACCAATCTTTGTTAAAATGTGTGTAGGTTTCTAGGAGAAGAGCAATTCTCATCTTGTTGCTATGGTTCCCAGGTGAGTTGCTAGTAGGAAAACAAGAACACTGTTATTTTTGACAGAGCATGTTGTGATGCTAAGAAACGACTTGACTGCACAGGAGCAGATTTTAAACCAATATTTCCATTGCTGCCACCTAGTTGTCCACTTTAATTTTCTGCTTCAGTGTTTTAAATCTTGCTCCAAAGCACATGATATACAAGTTATTGTTTATCTCATTATTTATTTAAGAAAATAAAATGAAATTTTATATATATATACATATATATATATAATTTTTTTTTGAGACGGAGTCTTGCTCTATTGCCCAGGCTGGAGTGCAGTGGTATGATCTCACTACAACCTCTGCCTGCCAGGTTCAAGAAATTATCCTGCCTCAGCCTCCTGAGTAGCTGGGATTACAGGCATGTGCCACCACTCCAGACTAATTTTGTATTTTTAGTAGAGACGGGGTTTCTCCACATTGGTCAGGCGGGTCTCAAACTCCCAACCTCAGGTGATCCACCAGCCTCGGCCCCCTAAAATGCTGGGATTACAGGCATGAGCCACCATGCCGGCTATTGATAACTCTTTCGACCAATTGGCAATCAGAATTTTAAAATCTACCTATGATCTGGAAGGCTCTCCCCGCCACTCCGAGTTGCCCTGCCATTCCTCCCTTCCAGATTGAACCAGTGTACATCCTACATGTATTAACTGATGTATTATGTCTCCCTAAAATGTATAAAAGCAAGCTGTACCCCGACCACCTTGGGCACATGTCATCAGGACCTCCTGAGGCTGTGTCTTGGGATTGTCCTTACCCTTAGCAAAATAAACTTTCTAAATTGATTGGGACCTGTCTCAGATACCTTTGGTTCACAACAGGGAGCCTAACAATGGGGAGATCATCATACAGTCTCACTTGAACTCTGCCCTGCCATTAAGCTTTCCTGATCATTACTAAGTCTAGGACCATCAGATGCTGTGCACCTCCTGATCCAATGAAATGTGAAGCACACAGCATCATTCTTGGAGTATTTCTGTAAAAAAAAGCTTAGCTAGAATGTAATCAAGTCGCTACAGCTAATTTCTCTTACAAGAAATGTAGGGGAAAGCAAGGTAAATGGTGCCACAAAGCAGCAAAACAACAACTCCAGAATATAGGACATTTCAAATTATGGAATGGCTTACCTGGCTTTTCTAAAAGTCAATGGCATGAAAATAACGTAGTGGGGTGAAAGAAAGGCAGCAGCAGCTGGGTGCGATGGCTCACGCCTGTAATCCTGGCACTTTGGGAGGCCGAGGTGGGCCGATCATTTGAGGCCAGGAGTTCGAGACCAGCCTGGGCAACATGGCAAAACCCTATCTCTACTAAAAATAAAAATTTTTTAAAAATTAGCTGGGCGGCCGGGCGCGGTGGCTCAAGCCTGTAATCCCAGCACTTTGGGAGGCCGAGACGGGCGGATCACGAGGTCAGGAGTTCGAGACCATCCTGGCTAACACGGTGAAACCCCATCTCTACTAAAAAATACAAAAAAAAAAAAAAAAACTAGCCGGGCGAGGTGGCGGGCGCCTGTAGTCCCGGCTACTCGGGAGGCTGAGGCAGGAGAATGGCGTAAAAACCCGGGAGGCGGAGCTTGCAGTGAGCTGAGATCCGGCCACTGCACTCCAGCCTGGGCGACACAGCGAGACTCCGTCTCAAAAAAAAAAAAAAAAATTAGCTGGGCGTGGTGGTGTGAGCCTGTAATCCCAGCTATTCCAGAAGCTGAGGCAGGAGAATCGCTTGAACCTGGGAGGTGAAGGTTGCAGTGAACCAAGATCACTCCATTGCACTCCAGCTTGGGTAACAGAGCACGAGTCTGTCCAAAAAAAAAGAGAGGCAGCAGCTTTATTTCAAAAGGAACTTAGGGCATAACAAATGTAATCTATGGATCTCATTTGGATCCTAACTCTAACAAAAAAACTATAATCAACAAATAAAAACAAACAAGAAAACCAGCAAAAACCCCACCATTTTAAAAACAACAGGGGAAGTTGACTATGGTCTACAAAATAGATAATACCAAGAAAATATTGTTAACTTTGTTAGGTAAGATAATATTATAGCTATCTAAGAAAATAATTCATACACTTTTAGGGATGGTTAATTGAGGTTCTTAAGCAAAGAAAAAGAGGGAAAGAATAGATGAGACAAATAGGCAAAACTTGAATTTTGTTAAATATTGATACGGGAATACAGAGGTTCATTGTACTATTCATTATGCAACTGTCATAATGATTTTATTCTAGGTGAATTTTCTTTTATGTAAAAGTCTGTAAAAGATGAAAATTAGGCTGGGGAATTATGTTTAAAATTTACAAAAATTAAAAACCATAACTCTAAATGCAAGGCATGATCTTGGACTGAATCCTGGACTAGAAAAAAAATTGCTATAAAGGACATTTTTGCAAAATGTCCCTTGAGTAAAGTCTATAGATTAGGTAATAGTATTATTGTATTAATGGTGAATGTCCTGATTTTGGTAGTTGTCCTATGGTTATACAAGTGAATGTTCTTGATCTTAAGGAATAACAGTGATTTATTTAGAGCTAAATATACATCATATCTGCAACTTACTCTCAAACAATTAAGAAAAATATCATGAGTGTCTATATACAGATTTATATCTATATATATCTGTAACTATATATATATCAACTATGGTGAAATGTTAGTGAAGGGTAAACAAGAGTTCCTTGTATTACTCTTGCAAACTTACTGTAATTTTGAAATTACTTCAAATAATAAGTTAAAAAATAGTAATGACAAAAATATTAGTTTGAAGGGATCATAGTCTCTTCAAAACACCGATAAATTATGAAAAGAAAACAAAAATATTACACATGACAGGACAATTATGAAAAAGAACCAATAAGCAATCTTGGAAGTGTAAAATAATCATTAAAATATAAAACAATAGATGGGAAAACCGGTTGACTGGACAGAGACAGAATTAATAATTTGGAAGAAAGTACTGAGAATTCAAACATAATTTACCATAGAGATAAAGAGATAAAAGAGTATGAGAGACCAGGTAAGACAAATGAAGGATGTAGAATCTTCAACAGGCCAGGCGAGGTGGCTCATGCCTATAATCCCAGCGCTTTGGGAGGCCAAGGCGGGCAGATTGTTGAGTCCAAGAGTTTGAGACCAGCCTGGGCAACATGGTGAAATCCCGCCTCTATAAAAAATACAAAAAATTAGCCAGGCATGGTGGCGCATATCTATAATCCCAACTACTTGGGAGGCTGAAGTGGGAGGATCACCTGAGTCTGGGAGGTTGAGGCTGCAGTGAGCAGAGAATTGCATCACTGCACTCCAGCCTGGGTGACACAGTGAGACCCTGTCTCAAAAAAAACAAAAAACAAAAAAAAAAAGAAGAAAGAAAAGAGAAGCTTCAATAAAAGCCCAATTGTAAGATGACAGCAAGAATACAAAATTTAGTTAATTTTTAAAAATATGAATTATAAGAGAAAATTTTGGCGGGGTATGGTGGCTCATGCCTGTAATCCCAGCACTTTGGGAGGCTGAGGCAGGAGGACTGCTTGAGCTCAGGAGTTCCAGACCAGTCTGGACAACATGGTGGAACCCTGTCTCTACTAAATAAATAAATAATAAAAAAAATTTTATTAAAAAAAAATGGTAGTTCCAAAACAGAGAATAAGCAACATCCAAAAACCTAAGTCTCAGCTCAAAAGTTTACTCCTAGTACTGAGATGGATAAATTAAATACACAGCTGAACACACTACATGAAACTGCATAATATTAAGAACAAAGAACAAAGAGAAAATTCTAAGAGTTGTTAGAGAAAGAAGACCTTATCTACAAGGTAACAACAAATTAAACTTAACAAAAAAGTTTCATCAGCAATAGTAAATGACAGAAGACAATGAAGTATCTTCAAAGTGCTCAGGAAAATTACTGCCAATCTATTAATCTCTACTCAGTTAACCGATCATCAAGAACAAGATTAAAATATATTTGTAGACATACATAGAATAAGTGAGGCTATCTAGTACTTATACAAGAGACTGCATCACCTACCTGTCCTGACTGAAAGTACTGTTAATATAGCTAATGTTAATAATGTGAAATAATGTGAACAATGTGAAATAATGTGAAATAATGTTAATACTGTGAAAGAATTCGTTCCTCTCAGCAGCAACATCTTCAGCAGGACTCATTGCCAGAAATCACTACTGTTCCCCAACCCTCTGGGGCTTCCATCATTTTTGTCCATTTCTTCTTAATTCTTTTGTTTGTTTGTTTGTTTGTTTGTTTTTGAGATGGAGTCTCGCTCTGTCGCCCAGGCTGGAGTGCAGTGGCGCGATCTCGGCTCACTGCAAGCTCCATCTCCTGGGTTCACGCCATTTTCCTGCCTCAGCCTCCCGAGTAGCTGGGACTACAGGCGCCTGCCACTGCGCCTGGCTAATTTTTTGTATTTTTAGTAGAGACGGGGTTTCAATTTCACCATGGTCTCGATCTCCTGACCTCGTGATCCGCCTGCCTTGGCCTCCTAAAGTGCTAGGATTACAGGCGTGAGCCACCGTGACCGGCCTCTTCTTAATTCTATAATATTCTTAGTTTCTGTTGTTGAAAATATTTCACTATATAAGTAATGGTATAGCTGAAAGACATTGGAAGTGAAGGAGATAAAAAGGGAAGGGAAGGCTAAAAATTCTAATTTTCTTATCTTACCTAATAGCAGTCAGGAAACACTCTAAGATCAATGGAACAAGAAATGGATAGTTAAAAAATGTGCAGTGAGGCCGGGCATGGTGGCTCACTCCTGTAATCACAGCATTGTAGGAGGCCGAGGCGCACGGACCACGAGGTCAGGAGATAGAGACCATCCTGGCTAACACGGTGAAACCCCTTTTCTACTGAAAAAAAAAAAAAAAATTAGCTGGGTGTGGTGGTGGACTCCTATAGTCCCAGGTTCTCAGGAGGCTGAAGTGAAAGGATCACCCGAGCCCAGAAGCTCAAGGCTGTAGTGAACTGTGATCACACTGGGTGAGAAAATGAGACCCTGTCTCAAAACAAAAAAAAAAAAAAAAAGAAAAAGAAAAAGAAAACAAAAAAGTAAAAGTAACCAATAAAATAACTAAAACCTAATTATTGAAAAGTGGGAGCCAGGCATGGTTGCTCATACCTATAATTCTAGCACTTCGGAAGGTTGAGACAGGCAGATCATTTGGATTAGGAGTTCAAGACCAGCCTGGGCAACATATTGAGACCCCCCCCTACAAAAAGTGAAATTAAAAAATTAGCTGGGCATGATGACACGTGCCTGAGGTCCCAGCTACTTGGGAGGCTGAGGTAGGAGGATCACTTAAGCCCAGGAGTTAAGGCTGTGGTGATCCATGATCCAGCCACTGCATTCCAGCCTAGGTGACAGAGTGAGACCCTGTCTCTAACAAATAAAATAAAATTGAGAAGAGGGAGGAAGAAGGGGAGGCGAAATATAGCATAACTGACCCACATCCTTATTGTGTACACTGGGGTTCAACAGATATTGCTTACATTTGATAAATTAAATAGAGTTATAAGCATATTACTATTATGAATTTTTTTTTTTTTTTTTTTTTTTTGAGATGGAGTCTTGTTCTGTCACCCAGGCTGGACTGCAGTGGCGCCATCTCGGCTCACTGCAAGCTCCCCCGCCCGGATTCACGCCATTCTCCTGCCTCAGTCTCCCGAGTAGCTGGGACTACAGGCGCCCGCCACCACACCCGGCTAATTTTTTGTATTTTTAGTAGAGACGGGGTTTCTCCGTGTTAACCAGGATGGTCTCGATCTCCTGACCTTGTGATCCACCTGTCTCGGCCTCCCAAAGTGCTGGGATTACAGGTGTGAGCCACCGTGCCTGGCCCAAGCATATTATTTAGAATTATAGAGGTGATCATCAGGAGACCTAAAATGAGAAAGAGTTAAAGTCAGTTGCCGGTGAGCAGTGAGATTGTAGGTGGAATGAGACAGGAGAGCTTTGTTTTTCTTTAAATGTTTTCCTGTTACTGTTTGAATTGTAAAATTGTATGGGCATTACTTTACTAATTTTTAAAAAGTAGATAACATAAGGGAGGCATAATGCCTTAACTCATGGGGAGCCCTATGTAAGGCTTTTTGACCCAGGTTAGGGCTTTGCTTTGGAATAAGAGATCATCTGCAACAGTCGAGTACACGGACTTTTTTTTTTTTTTTTTGAGAAAGAGTCTTGCTTTGTCACCTAGGCTGGAGTGCAGTAGCAGAGTCTCAGTTCACTGCAACCTCCGCCTCCCGGGTTCAAGCGATTCTCCTGCCTCAGCCTCCCGAGTAGCTGGGACTACAGGCGTGCGCCGCGATGCTGGCTGATTTTTGTATTTTTAGTAGAGATGGGTTTCACCAAGTTGGCCAGGCTGGTCTGGAACTCCTGACCTCAAGTGATCCACCTGCCTTGGCCTCCCAAAGTACTGGGATTGCAAGCACGAGCCACCTCACCTGGCCTACACAGACATTTCAACATTATTTTTCTTCTTTGTGATGAATAGTAATTTTAAGAAGATAGAAAACCCCACCTAATTGAGACTAGTATTTTAACCCTGGCACTCAGGCTGTCTGTAATCTCGTCCCATATTGCCAGCCACCTTATCTATTGCCACAGCCCCACATAGAGGTCCTCCATTCTGCTCTAGTCTCCCTCCTACCACCACATGCATAGTTGTTATATATTTTAATAATTTTTTCTACTTTTCTACTTTTTTTCTTTTTTTTTTGAGACAGGGTCTTGCTCTGTCACCCAGGCTGGTGGGCAGTGGCACGATCTTGGCTCACTGCAACCTCTGCCTCCCGGGCTCAGGCAATTCTCCCACCTCAGCCCCCAGCTAGCTGGGACCATAGGCGTGTGCCACCATGCCCAGCTAATTTTTGTATTTTTTGTAGAGACGTGGTTTCACCATGTTGCCCAGGCTGGTTTTGAAGTCCTGGGCTCCAGTGATCCTCCTGCCTCAGCCTCCAAAAGTGCTGGGATTACAGATGTGAGCCACCGCACTCAGCAATTGTTTTCTACATTTTCTGATAGACTGTGAACTCTTGGAATGCAGGGTCCCTAAGTAGACAGTCAATAAATAATTGTTGAATTGATGAATTTGATTGCTTTGGGATTTTGCTTTTTTTTTGAGACAGCACCTTACTCTGTCACCCAGGCTGGAGTGCAGTGGTGCAATCACGACCCACTACAGCTTCGACCTCCTGGGCTTCATTAGTCCTCCCACTTCAGCCTCCAGAGTAGCTGCAACTACAGGTGTGCACCATCAAGCACAGTTAATTTTTTATTTTTTCTAAAGACGGGGCTTTGCTGTGTTGGCCAGGCTTGTATCATGCTTCTGGGCTCAACTGATCCTTCCACCTCAGCCTCTCAAAGTGCTAGGATTACAGGTGTGAGCCACTTTCTCCTTCTCCTCCTCCTCCCTCTTCTTCTTTTATTTTATTTATTTATTTATTGTTTTGAGAGTCTTGCTTTGTTGCCAGGCTGGAGTGCAGTGGTGCGATCTTGTCTCACTGCAACCTCTGCCTCCTGGGCTCAAGCAATTCTCTCACGACAGCCTCCTGAGTAGCTGAGACTACAGAAACCCACCACTACACTCAGCTAATTTTTTGTATTTTTGTAGAGATAGAGTTTTGTCATGTTGCCCAGGCTGGTCTCCAACTCCTGAGTTCAAGCAATTCACCTGCCTTGGCCTCCCAAAGTGCTGAGATTATAGGCATGAACCACTGTGCCCAGCCAGGTTTTGCTGTTTCTATATTTCTCTAGAACCGCCCTGCCCCCAACTGCTTCCCACTCCCTTCAATTTCTTTATTCTCTGAATTCCTATTACCAACACCCTCAACCCATTCATTCACCAAATATATAGAATACCTACTTCACGCCGAGTCTGTACCAGGCCTAGGAGACACAAAGATGAACAGCATAGATGCAGGCACTGTCTAGACACGAAGCAGATAATACGCAGATAGCAATCTAATGATAATTATTAAAGTGCTTCAGAGTATGATATGACCTTGTATTCTCTAATCGAAATAATCCTCAAATATTATTGAAGGAGCTGCAAAGAAGTATTCATAGTCTAGATGGAAAGATAATATAACTGCCAGGGCAGTGGCTCACACCTGTAATCCCAGTGCTTTGGGAGGCTGAGGCGAGCAGATCACTTGAGAACGGGAGTTCGAGACCAGCCTGACCAACATGGTGAAACCTTGTCTCTACTAAAAATACAAAAAGTTAGCCAGGTGTGGTGGTGCCGGGTGTGGTGATGGGCGCCTGCAATCCCAGCTACTCAGGAGGCTGAGGTGGGAGAATCTCTTGAACCTGGGAGGCAGAGGTTTCAGTGAACCGAGATCATGACACTTCACTCCAGTCTGAGTGACAGAGTGAGACCTTGTCTCAAATAAAAACAAAACAAAACAAAAACAAGAAAGATAATAACTGCTCTATACACATAAAAGACAGTAAATATTAAATGTTTAATGTCAAATATAGTAAATATTAAATGTTAAAAGATAGTATATATTTAAAGATGGTAATAAAATGTTGAGTGATACAAAAAGCAATTGCTTAAATAAGCAGAGAAAAGTTCACGGTTTGTATCATGGAGGTGAGAAATAAGTAGAGAGGAATTGGGAAGAACATTCCAAGGTAGTAGCATGGGGAAAACAATGGAAGGTAAGAAAGCACAGTATCTTCAAGCATCATTTAATTTTTTTGTTTTGAGACAAGGACTTACTCTGTTGCCCAGGCTGCAAGCAGGGGTACAATCAGAGCTATCTGCAGTCTCAACCTCCTGGCTTAAGTGATCCTCCCACTATAGCCTCCGGAGTAGCTGGGACTACAAGCGTGCATCACCACACTTGGGTTTTTTCTGGTTGTTGTTATTGTTGTCGTTTTTATAGTAGAGACAAGGTCTTGCTATGTTGCCCAGGCTGGTCTTGAACCCCTTGCCTCAAGTGATCCTTCCACCTCGGCCTCCCAAAATGCTGGGATTGCAGGCGTGAGCCACTGTGCCTGGCCAAGCATCATTGAATTTGAGGTAATATAGGTAAAGAAATGTTAGGGATAAGGCCAGACAGTTTATTCATGTCCAGTTGTAGAGATTTTTGTTTCTAAAAGGAACGTTTTGAGAGTGAGGATTGCAAATCATATATTTCTGTTTTGGCTTTAATAATGAAAACTTTGGGAATTGAACTTAGCCTAGAACTTAGCCTAATCATATGCAGATATATAAACAGATGAGTGCATCTGCTATTTGTTCTGTTGTGGTTTAGCTCTATCTGATAATTATTCCTGACATATATGCTCTCAACTAGCTATTTATACCTTACAACTCTAGGAGGGTCCAGGGACAGATATGATCATTTTCATATTACAGTTGAGAAAACTAAACCACCAGGAGTTTGATCACTTGTTTTAGGAAAACTTTATAAGCTTGAAGATTATTGACAAAAGAAACCACCATCTGCATGGCAGAGACTGCTGGTTTTCCATCAAAATCCATTCTCTCCTTCTTGCATCATAATAGGATTAGGACGTGTATATCTGTGACAGGTTAGAGACTATATTTCCCAGATTTGCACGCAGCCAGGCATAGTCACATAACTGTTTTCACCAGTGAAATGGGAATGGGAGTGATTTGGGCACATTCCTCCCATTCCTCTTGCTTAAAAGGAAATTGCTGCCTTGTACTCTTTTTGTCTTCTATTTCTTCTTCTTAGGGCCTGAAACTTGGATGTACCTGAAACGCATCTTCAACCAAGTAAAAGATAAGCCCCTTCACAGCTTACTACTCAAAAGGGTAATTTTCAGACTGAGTATTATTGTTTCCTGAGAGCTTGTTAGTATCTTAGACTCCACTCAAGACCTAGGAAATCAGAATCTGCATTTTAACAAGATCCCAGGTGATACACGTTCACATTCACCTTCAAGAAGCACTGCTTTAGCGGCTAGCAGAGGAGCTTTACAGATGGAATGCTGGTCCGTAAACAACCTCATGATGCAAGTACTTGCTCTTCTGTGGCTCCTGCATAACTTCCTATCTTCAATAAGCAACAGAATCTGGCTGGGCACAGTGGCTCATGCGTGATCCCGGCATTTTGGGAGGCTGAGGCGGGTGGATCACTTGAGGTATAGAGTTCGAGACCAGCCTGACCAACATGGAGAAACCCCATCTCTACTGAAAATACAAAATTAGGCGGGAGTGGTGTCACATGCTTGTAATTGTAGCTACTCTAGAGGCTGAGGCAGGAGAATTGCTTGAACCTGGGAGACAGAGGTTGCGGCGAGTCAAGATCACGTCATTGCACTCCAGCCTAGGCAACAAGAGCGAAAACTCTGTCTCAAAAATAAATAAACAAATAAATAAATAAGCAACTTAATCTTGTGGCCCCTTTGCCATAGCAGCCTAGCATTCACCTAATATAATTTGCATCATCTGTTGATCCAAAACTAGGTTATGAATTCATTTAGGAAATACTTTAAAAAAAATATTTTAGGAGACTGGGTCTCAGTCTGTTGCCCAGGCTGGAGAGCAGTGGTGCAATCATGGCTCACTGCAGCCTTGAACTTCTGGGCTCAAGTGATCCTCCTGCGTCAGCCTCCCAAATAGTTAAGACTACAGGCACAAGCCACCCTGCCTAGCTACTGTTTTAAATTTTGTTTCGTAGAGACAAAGTCTCTGTTACTTAGACTGGTCTTAAACTCCTGGCTTCAAGCCATTCTCCTCCTGCCTTGGCCTCCCAAAGCACTGGGATTACAGGCACGAGCCACCATACTTGGCCAGGAAATACTTACTGAAAATCTTTTTAGGCAAACTACCATTCTAGGTTATAGAATGTGTGTGTGTGTGTGTGTGTGTGTGTGTGTGTGTGTGTGTAGGATCCAAAATTATTATTATTATTATGATATATATTTTTTTGAGACAGAGTCTTGCTCTGTTGCCTAGGCTGGAGTGCAATGGCACGATCTCAGCTCACTGAGATCATCCTCTGCCTCCCAGGTTATCCTTTGCCTCCCAGGTTCAAGTGATTCTCTTGCGTCAGCCTCCCGAGTAGCTGGGACTACAGGCACCTGGCATGAAGTCAAGCTAAGTTTCGTATTTTTAGAGAGGGGATTACAACACACTGGCCAAGCTGGTCTTAAACTCCTGACCTCAAGCAATCTGCCAGCCTCGACCTCCCAAAGTGCCAGGATTACAGGCATGAGCCACCATGCCCGGCAGGATCCCAGATTATTTAAGGCAGGGCTTATAGTTTATTATTATTTTTTTTTTGAGAAAGTCTCGCTCTGTCACCCAGGCTGGAGTGCAATGGCACAATCTTGGCTCACTGCAACCTCTGCCTCCCGGGTTCAAGTGATTCTTCTGCCCCTGCCTCCCAAGTAGCTGGGATTACAGGCGCATGCCACCATGCCAGGCTAATTTTTTGTATTTTTAGTAGAGCCAGAATTTCACCATGTTGGCCAGGCTAGTCTTGAACTCCTGACCTTAGGTGATCTGCCCCCCCCCCCGTCGGCCTCCCAAAGAGCTGGGATTATAGGTGTGAGCCACCGCGTCCAGTAGGGCTTATAATTTATAATTTAGTAGAGAGAGAAGAGGGAAACATAGGAATATTAAACTATAGGTGCTCTAAGAAAGTGTAGTGATATTTGTTGTTTTTTGTTTTATTATTTATTGGCAGTCCTTGGTAGACAGAATGATACTTCTACAAATATGTCCATGTGTTAATCTCCTGAACCTATGAATATGTTGGTTGCCTTCCAGAAGGGACTGGATGATATGATTAAGGATCTTAAAATGAAAATAGTATCTGGAATTATTCAGTTGGGGCTAATGTAATCACAAGGGTCCTTCTAAAATGAAGGCAGAGGTCAGAGTCAGAGCAGGCGCTGTGACGACTCAAGCAGGGGCTGGAGTGATGCTGTGGCTGGAATGGAGCCAGGAGCCAAGGAATGTGGACAGTGTATAGAATCTGGGAAGAGTAAGGAACAGATCTACCCTCAGAGGCTGGGTGCAGTGGCTCAATCCTGTAATCCCAGCACTTTGGGACGCCGAGGCCGGTGGATCACCTGAGGTCAGGAGTTCGAGAGCAGCCTGGCCAACATGGCAAAACCCTGTCTCTACTAAAATACAAAAATTAGCCGGCGTGGTGGTCCGTGCCCGTAATCCCAGCTAGTTGGGAGGCTGAGGCATGAGAATCGCTTGAACCCAGGAGGCGGAGACTGCAGTAAGCTGAGATGGTGCCACTGCACTCCAGTCTGGGGGAAAAAGTGAGACTCCGTCTGAAAAAAAAAAAAAAAAAGAATTCACCCTCAGAGCCTCTAGGAATGCAGTCCTGCCAACACCTTAATGTTAAGACCAGTCTCAGACTTCTGACCACCTGAACTGTAAGATCATAAACTTACAATAAACTTATGTTGTTTTAAGCCACTAGGTTTGTAATAATTAATTACAGCACTCATGGGAAACTAAAACAGCCATAATAACACATAATACTATTTGACACGAAGGGGTGATTGTACAAGAAGGCTTTCAGTTTATGTAAAAAAGCATTAAATGGAAACTTTAAAGTTGGACAGGATTTCCCATGGCCAGATGAGGAAGGAGGGTGCATTCTAAGCAATAAATTGTAGGTAATTCACCAAGTGAAAACATTTCTGATATTTGGTCATTTTTTATAGAACTTACCCATCCATTAAACACATGGAGGGCAGGGCTTAGCAATGTGTGTCATGGTGACGAGGTTGCTGTCATCTACAACTCTCTCTGACGTCTAGGAAGGCCAGCTGTGCAAATTTTTTTTTTATGCTTCCTTTCAGTTGCTAGCATGGTTCCACCTCCTCACTCTGCCCCATCTGTCTTAAGTTTAGGTCTGCAGATTTTCAAAGAGGCTGGAAGAAGCTAATGGTACCAAAGGGACCAAAACTTGGTCTACAAGATTCCCTGGTCATCTACAGAATGAATAAACTTCAGATAGGTAACTTTCACATCCAGTTCTCACAGCATCAGGTAATTCCTGAGTGCCTACCAGATAGCCACAATTCCTGTTTATAGTGTACTTGGGGGGAATACAGACATTAAAAAAATAGAAGTGTGATGAATTACTAAAGAAAAAGCTGGCCAGACATGGTGGCTCATGCCTGTAATCCCAGCAGTTTGGGAGGCCAAGGTGAGCGGATCGCTTGAGGCCAGGAGTTTGAGACCAGCCTGGTCCACATGGCAGAAACCCCATCTCTACAGAAAACACAAAAATTAGTCAGGCATGGTGGTACACGCCTATAATCCTGCTCCTTGGGAGACTGAGGCATGAGGATCACTTGAGCCTGGGAGGTGGAGGCTGCAGTGAGCCATGATTGCTCACTACTCTCCAGCTTGGGTGACACAGCAACACTCTGTCTCAAAAAGAAAAAGGAAAAGAAAAAGAAAAAGAAAAAGAAAAAAAAAAGAAAAAAAAAAAAAAAAAAAAAAAAAAAAAAAAAAAGAAAAAGAAAAAAAAGAAAAAAAAAGCACAAGTTGCAATGTGAGTGTAGTAGGGAGGATGATGATTTGCCTCTGAATCTTTCAATCTTTAGGCCTCCTTTACTGTCAACTTCAACAAAGGGCAGCACAGATTTTTCCACAGATGATCTATACATTTTTATTTTATTTTTATTTTTATTTTTTTTTGAGATAGAGTCTTGCTCTGTCACCCAGGCTGGAGTGTAGTGATGCATCTTGGCTATTGGAACCTCTGCCTCCCAGGTTCAAGCCACCCTCCCATCTCATCACAGCCTCCCGAATAGCTGGGACTACAGGCATGCACCACCATGCCTGGCTAAGTTTTAAATTTTTTGTAGAAATGGGGGTCTCACGTCATTGCCCAGGCTGGTCTGGAACTCCTGAGCTCAAACAATCCACCTGCCTCGGCTTCCCAAAGTGCTGGGATGACAGGCGTAAGCCATGGTGCCTGGCCAATCTATGCAATACATTTTTAAATATATATGTTATAGAAATATATTACTGAACATTAAAAAAATAGAAAATAAAGCTATCCATAGGCTACTATTCTAGCATACCCTGCAAAATCCCTTTGAAGTTTTACTGTGTAATATAAAATAGGTATCATTTATTGCAACCATGTGCAATGCACTGTGCTAAGAATCTTCTATACATAATCTTATTTAGTCCTTGTAACAATTCTGTGATGTAGATATTATACCGTTTTCTCCATTTTACATGCACAACTTGAAGATATTGCTAGTTTAGTTCCAGACCACTGCAATATTGCTAATATTGTAATAAAGTGAGTCACACAAAGTTTTTGGTTTCCCAGTGCATATAAAAGTTATGTTTCTACTATACTGCAGTCTATTTAGTGTCAAGGCTGGGTACAGTTGCTCATGCCTGAAATCCCAGCACTTTGGGAGGCCTAGGTGGGCAGATTGCTTGAGACCAGGAGTTCAACACCAGCCAGGGCAACATGGCGAAATCCCGTCTTTACAAAACATACAAAAAAAATTAGCCATGTGTGGTGGCGCACGCCTGTAGTCCCAGCTACTCAGGAGGTTGAGGTGAGAGGATAGCTTGAGCTGGGAGGTTGAGGCTGCAGTGAGCCGTAACTGTGCCACTGCACTCCAGCCTGGGTGACAGAGTGAGACCCTGTCTCAAAACAAACAAACAAAACTTTACTGCTAAAAAATGCTAAGGATCATCTGAGCTGTCAGTGAATCGTCATCTTTTTGCTGGCAGAGGGTCTTGCCTTAATGTTAATGGTTGCTGACTGATCAGAGTGGTGGATGCTCAAGTTTGGGGTAGCTGTGGCAATTTCTTAAAATAAGACAACAATGAAATCTGCCACATGGATTGACTCTTCCTTTCATGAGAGTTTTCCCTGTGACATGCAGTGCTGTTTAGCATTTTACCCACAAAAGAAGTTTCAGATTTGAATTTCTTTCAAAATTAGAGTCAATCCTGTCAAACCCTGCTTCTGTTTTATCAACAGTTCCGTAGTTTATGGAATATTCTAAATCCTTTGTTGTCAATCAACAGTGTTCACAGCATCTTCACCAGGAGTAGTTTCCATCTCAAGAAACCACTTTCTTTGCTGATCCATAAGAAGCAACTCCTTGCCCATTAAAGCTTTGTCTTGAGATTGCAGCAATTCAGTCACATCTGCGGGCTCCACTTCTAATTCTAGTTCTCTTGCTATTTCCACCACATCTGCAGTTGTGTCCTCAACTCAAGCCTTGAACCCCTGTGGGAAAAGACTTGTTGCCAGAGCAGTCAGAATACACAAAACATTGGAGTTTGCTGTTTTACATGGGGGTGGTTAGTAGCACCCCAAAACAATCTGATGTTACCATGTAACATCAAAGATCCCTAATCATAGACCACTGGAACAGATATAATAGTATTAAAAAAGTTAAAGTATTGTGAGAATTATCAAAATGTGACACAGAGACACAAAGTGAGTACATGCTGTTAGAAAAAAAGAACTGACAGACTTGCTAACCCAGGGTTGCCACGAGCCTTCAATTTATTAAAAACAAAAACAAAAACAAAACCTCAGTAAAATGAGGTGTGGGTGAATAACAAGAAAACTGAGGTTTGCAGACATCGTACAGCTAGCTAGTAACAGCTGGGATTCAAAACACCTCTGACTTTACAACCACTAATTTTATTTATTTTATTTTGAGGCAGGGTATCGCTCTGGCGCCCAGGCTGGAGTGCAGTGGCACGATCACGGCTCACTGCAGCCTCGACCTCCTGGGCTCAAGCGATTCTCCCGCCTCAGCCTCAGACAGCAAGTGGGATACCAAGTTCCCACTTCATCTGCCGCAGGGCTGGGCCGCGCCAAGACCACGTGGCCAGTGGGCGCAGGGCGGTGGGCAGCAGTGCGCAGGCGCGCACCTGCCGCTGTGGCTGGGGCCCAGAGCCCGTCCCTCCCTCGCTCCCTCCTTGCTTCCCGCCACCCCTCCACCGCCTTCCCCCTCCTCCCTCCTCTCGCCACCTCCAGGCCCCGCCCCGCCCCTGCCGCCCTGTCTCCTCCCTGCAGTCGCTCCGGAGCTGCACGGGTGTTCTGCGTGTTGCTGCGTCATCGCCAGTGGCCGGTTTGAATGAGGCTCTCGTCGCACCGAAGCCGCCGCCACCACCGCGCCTCCGCCTCGGCCGCCGCCGCAGCTGCTTCTGGTCTCTGTCTCTTCGCCGCCCTTGTCAGGCCCAGCCCTCCTGCGCCGCCGCCTCCCGCCGCGCCCCGCCATGCCGCTCTACTCCGGTGAGCCCCGTCCTGGCCTCGCGCGCAGCACACCGGGCCGGCGCTAGGCCTCCGCGTAGGCCTGGCCTGCACTGGTGGGCGCCGGGCATGGGCCGGGAGGGGTCGGGGTGGGGTGCGCGGGGCCGGCGGTGCGGAGACAACCCTGGCACCTACCCCTCTCCCGGCTGGGTTGGAGCCCTGCGTGGCGGGGGAGCGCGGTCCCCGGATGGATGGGGGGAGTGGAGATGGGGAAGCCTCTCAAAGTCGTGACTCTGCAGAATAGTTTCTGACGCTGCCCTGGTGTGCGGTGAAAGTGAGGGTGTGTCCTGAGGCGCTGGGCACCAGGCTGGAGGTGCAGGGCGATTCCTTTGGGCTTCTCAGTGGTCGCCGTGGAAGGGAGCGGGGAAGAAGGGGAGGGATGGAGGGACCCGGGACGGAAGGTGAGCCTTCATCCTTCTTGGGGTTGCCAGGCGGCGTTCGCCGCCCTTCGCCCTTCTCTTGCCCCTTGCCTTTGTTCGACCGCCCCTTTGGTACCAGTTTTAGTTTTGTCCCGAGGCAGATTGTAAACCTTTTTGCTTCGTTTTCGTTTCATCAGACGTTGCATTGCATTTCTCTATCCGAAACATGGTGTGAGCTTTCGGAAGTAGATGAATACACATATCCCCGGGGTGTCATTTCTTGATTGGCGTTTGACAAGGGCTTGTGTTGTTTGCTTGCTGACAGTCCAAGGTACTGGCCAGGGATCACTTTTACTTAGAGAATGGACCTTGCTGCTCCCTAGCCTTATTCAAAATGGCACCTAAAATATGTGTGGTGTCTCCAATTGGCTGTAGATGTGTGATTCATTGACCATCCCTATTTATTCTGTCACAGTTCCTTTATTGAAGATTCAGCATTTACAAAGCATGATACGAATAAGAGTATTGTTTGATCTCAAGGTGGATTCTTGATGGTCTAGAATCTTTAATCGACTTCTTAATGATTGCCCAACCCTTTTCTAAAGCCATAACAACAGTAGAATGACTCTTGAAATATTCTAATACCTAAATACACCAGTAGGTTCACACACTTAAAACCCCTATATGTTTCCTCAAAAAATGCCAGCGCTGACCAAAGTTTCTTCTTTAAAATGTGAACTTTATCTTAAATATTTAATCAGATATTTTCCTCATCCCTCAAATGAGGGAACTCGAGTAGATTTCTAAGGTCCCTTCCTTTGACCTCTCCATATCGATAATCTGTATTTTGAGGGTCAGCAAAAAGCTCTATATTAAAATGAAGAGAACATTTTAAGTACTATTTCATAAGATTTAGTAGAAAATTAAGTGTGTAGGCTTGGCGCAGTGGCTCACGCCTGTAATCCCAGCTCTTTGGGAGGCCCGAGGTGGGCGGATCACTTGAGGTCAGGAGTTCGAGACCAGCCTGGCCAACATGTTGAAACCCCGTCTCTACTAAAAATACAAAAATCAGCCGGGAGTGGTGGCGGGCGCCTGTAATCCCAGCTACTTGGGAGGCTGAGGCAGGAGAATCGCTTGAAACCGTGAGGCGGAGGTTGTAGTGAGCCAAGATCGCACCATTGCACTTCAGCCTGGGTGAAAAAAAGAGAAACTGCATCTCGAGAAAAGAAAAAAATTACGTATCTAGATTATTAAATGGTTAAGGATAAGTGCAATTAAAAATTAAAGCCAGGGGCCGTCGTGTGTGCCTTTAATCCCAGCTACTCGGGAAGCTGAGTTGGGAGGATCACTTGAGCCAAGGAGTTAGAGGGTGCTGTGGTCTGTGATCACACCACTGCACTCCAGCCTGGGTGACAGAGCAAGACCCCCGTCTCTAAAAATAAACACACACCTGTGCCTCTTACAGAGTTAGGGTTTTGTACATATTGCTTTGTTTTAATTTTCTTTCTTTTTTTTTTTTTTTTTTTTTTTTTGAGACAGAGTCTTGCTCTGTCACCCAGGCTGGAGTGCAGTGGCCGGATCTCAGCTCACTGCAGCCTCCGCCTCCCGGGTTCACGCCATTCTCCTGCCTCAGCCTCCCGAGTAGCTGGGACTACAGGCGCCCGCCACCTCGCCCGGCTAGTTTTTTGTATTTTTTAGTAGAGACGGGGTTTCACCGTGTTAGCCAGGATGGTCTCGATCTCCTGACCTTGTGATCCGCCCGCCTCGGCCTCCCAAAGTGCTGGGATTACAGGCTTGAGCCACCGCGCCCGGCCTTGTTTTAATTTTCAACATAATCCTGTGATACTGGTATAATTCCTCTTGTAAGCATAAGCAAAACGTTTTAAGTAACTTGCTCATGGCAATAGCGCAATAAATTTCAGGTAGTTTCCTCTCCTTTACTTCTAGTACTGTTTTGGTTTAATCGTGTAGCATCTTTAGCTTGTACTATTGTAATATGCTTCTAGTTTATTTCAGTGATTACAGTGTGCCCTCTTCAAGCCCGATTTCTCTGCTTATGACAGCCTTTCAGGAATTACACGTTGCCTACAATATAAAGCCTTTATGTGTTTTATTTTATTTTATTTTTTTATTTTTTGAGACTGAGTTTTGCTCTTGTTGCCCAGTGTGGGGTGCAATGGTGCAATCTTGGCTCACTGCAACCTCCACCTCCTGGTTTCAAGCGATTCTCCTGCCTCAGCCTCGCGAGTAGCTGGAATTACAGGTGTCTGCCACCTTGCCTAGCTAATTTTTGTATTTTTAGTAGAAACAAGGTTTCACTGTATTGGCCAGGCTGGTCTCGAACCCCTGACCTCAGGTGATCCACTCGCCTCAGCCTCCCAAAGTTCTGGGATTACAGGCATGAACCACCGTGCCTGGCCTCTTTATATATGTTTTAGGATGACTTATCTTCCATAACTTGATCCTTAGCCAGCTTCCAGTTTCATCTACTGCTGCTTTCCCTTTTCTCTGGTAATCAATTACTTATATCTTAGAACTTACCATGCTGCTTTATGCTGTGGAATATTTTCCTTCTTTTCTGGGAATACTTCTGTTCTCTCCTAGTCTCTAACACCTAATCTTTTCTTTGAGATTCAGAATTGATAGTGATAACTCAGAAGTTAATACTTCACCCAGGAAATCTTTCCTCATTTATGAAGCATTCCACTTTGTTGCTGTAGCCTTTATAATACTTATATTGTTAATTACTCCCCCCACCCTGCCCTTATTAGGCTGTAAGTTTGTGGAGAGTCTTCCCAATGTTTTGTACTGGGCTTGTCATTAAATGAATGCTCAACATATTCATTGAACTGATGATAGAGTTGGGATTTGGTGTCTGGATGAGGTTTTCAAATTCTGATTTCAGGAGTTAGAAAGCAGTTAACAGTTGTGAGATTCTTATTTCTGAAAAGTTATAAAGTTTTCAGTGGAACTAATATATATCTTTGGGTTTTAAAAAATATATTTCAAAAGTTAGCTATGTTATGAGGCTGATTGAAATTTTTTATTTTGGTAAAATGTATGTAATAAAGTTTACCATTTTAATGGTTTTTACGTGTGCAGTTCTATAGCATTAAGTATATTCACACTTTTTTACAACTATTACCTTCGTCCACATCCTCTGGCAAACACCATTCTCTTTTTGTGTGTATGCGTTTGACCACTTTAGGTATCTCACATAACCGGAATCATCCATGTTGTAGCATGTGTAAGAGTTTCTTTCCTTTTTAAGGTTGAATAATATTGCATTGTATGTATATACCACATTTTCTTTGTCCATTAATCTGTTGACGGACACTTGAGTTGCTCCCACTTTTTTTGGCTGTTGTGAATAATGCTGCTGTATACATGGGTGTACAAGTATCTGTTTGAGTCCTTGCTTCCCGATCTTCAGGGTATACCCAGAAATGAAATTGCTGGATCATATGGTAATTCTGTGTTTACTTTTATTCCCACCAGAGGTATACAAGTGTTCCAGTTTCTCCACATCTTTGCTAACGCTTGTTACTTTCTGTTAAAATTTGAAAAGAATAGCCATTCTAATGGCTGTGAAGTGGGATTTCTATATATTTTTAAATGCTTTAGATATGTCTCTGGATTTTTTCTTAATCGAGCACCTCTTGTTCAGAAATGACACTTTTCAATTCTCCCACATTTCTTATGACTCAGATTCTGTATTCCTTAAGTTGTTCTAGATGTGCTTTATTCTCCCAGGAATTTTTTTTCTTCTCTTAAACTATCTAACCTTTTTCGCTCTCTTCTTTTCCAATGCTGTGTGCTGATATGAATGATTCTTCAATTAAACACATTGTGGGGGCTGCAAAACTTACCATTTTGGGAAATGTTTCAATACGATCATATTGTTGGAGTAGGATTCAGAAGACTTGGGAGTTTATTAACCAATTTTTTTTGACATTAGCAAATCAATCTACTTCTCTGAAGTCTCAGTTTCTTTTTTTTTTTTTTTTGAGACTGGAGTCTCGCTCTGTCGCCCAGGCTGGAGTGCAGTGGCACAATCTTGGCTCACTGCAACCTCCGCCTACCGGGTTCAAGCGATTCTCCTGCCTCAGCCTCCCGAGTAGCTGGGATTACAGGCGCCTGCCACCACACCCGGCTAATTTTTGTATTTTTGTTAGAGACAGGCTGGTCTCAAACTCCTGACCTTGTGATCTGCCCGCCTCAGCCTCCCAAAGTACTGGGATTACAGGCGTGAGCCACCACTCCCAGCCCACTGAAGTCTCAGTTTCTTTAACTATGAAATGAGAAGTTAGGTTTGATCCAGTGAAATTTTATTCAGCACCTACTGCATGCATGCTGCTCTTGATTAGGTAGGCATTATGGGCATAGAAAGATGAATGACATACTTTGACTCTTGATAACTGCCTAATTGGTGATCTTCTAAGGGTCTGTAATTCTTTTCTTGTTATTTTTTAATTTAAAAAATTGTGATTTTGTTTGCAGTTACTGTAAAATGGGGAAAGGAGAAATTTGAAGGTGTAGAATTGAATACTGATGAACCTCCAATGGTGTTCAAGGCTCAGCTGTTTGCGTTGACTGGAGTCCAGCCTGCCAGACAGAAAGTTATGGTGAAAGGAGGAACTCTAAAGGTAAAATGTAGTCCAAATTTTCATCACGTTACTATTATTGTATACTTTTTGAAAAATAACACTGGAAAATGTATTTAATTTTAATGTAGCATTTGAAGTACTTTTTTATATGATGAGAATATGTCATCTATGGGGTTTAAACTGTCTTATGCATGTTAGAGTAAGGGAGAAACATTGTAGCTGTTTCACAACACTATACTGTATTATAAAAACATCCTTTTAAAACTCTTTTTACTTTTATTTATTTTTAACTTTTAGGTTCTGAGGTACATGTGCAGGTTTGTTATATAGGTAAACCTGAGTTACAGGGTTTTGATATACAGATTTCATCACCCGGGTACTAAGCATAGTACCTGACAGGTAGTTGTTTTTTTTTTTTTTTTTAAGATCCTCTTCCTCCTCCCACTCTCCACCCTCAAGTAAGCTCCAGTGTCTATTGTTCCTCTCTATGTGTCTATGTGTTCTCATTATTTAGCTCCCACTTAAAATTAGAACATGCGGTTTGCTTTTCTGTTCCTGCATTAGTTTACTAAGGAACTAACAGGTAATGATCTCCAGCTCCATCCATGTTGCTGCAAAGGACATGACTTTGTTCTAAAAGCATCATTTAAATTTTATTTTAAAATGTATTGTATTACCAGATACCTCTGTGGGTCAGAAGAGTGGAATACTTTACAGTTATCTGTATTGTGTGAATTTTTTTTCCTATGAGGATGTATTAAAAGTATTAGTTTTATTTTGTTTAGACTAAAATGAAATCAATTAATATTTCCTTAGTAATTTTCTGCGATGAGGTTGGAAAATTTTATCTCAGCTTAAACATATGGAACAATACAGATGGGTTTGTTTTCTTAAAAAACTATTACAGAATGTAATTTTGTACATGCATTTGTATGTTGAAATTCAAAGCACTTCAGCATTTTTACCAAAGCCCTGGTTCTGGAAAACTGTTCGTTTTTTTTTTTTTTTGGCCTTTATTGCATCCTACCCATTAATGAAGAGCCGTTTTTTTCTTTTTTTCTTTTTCTTTTTTTTTGAGACGAGTCTTGCTCTGTTGCCCACGCTGGAGTGCAGTGGCGCTGTCGTGGCTCACTGCAACCTCTGCCTCCTGGGTTCAAACGATTCTCCTGCCTCAGCCTCCTGAGTAGCTGGAATTACAGGTGTCCACCACCATGCCCGGCTAATTTTTGTATTTTTAGTAGAGATAGGGTTTCACCATGTTGGCCAGTCTGGTCTTGAACTCCTGACCTCAAGTGATCTGCCCACCTCGGCCTCCCAGAGTGCTGGGATTACAGGCGTGAGCCGCCGCACCTGGTCCCCTTTTTCCATAACAGTAATTATTACCTAACTCCTACCTGGAGATGGGAGGAAAAAAATTCTGTTTAAAAAGAGAATAAACCTAATTTTTTTCTTTACTTCCTTTGGAATGATCACAGTGACCACAGTTAAGAATCCATCCTTGCCAGCATCACTGATGAAGGACTGAAGAAAAGACAAGAAGATATCTATTATTATTATTATTATTATTATTTTTGAGATTGAGTCTCCCTCTGTCACTCAGGTGCTGGAGTGCAGTGGCGCCATCTCAACTCATTACAACCACCGCCTCCTGGGCTCAAGTGATTGTCCTGCCTCAGTCTCCTGAATAGCTGGGATTACAGGTCACCGCCACCACCCCTGGCTAATGTTTGTATTTTTGGTAGAGACAGTGTTTCACCATGTTGGCGATGGTCTCCTGACCTCAAGTGATCTGCCCGCCTCGGGCCTCCCAAAGTGCTGGGATTACAGGCGTGAGCCACCACACCCGGCCTCTGTTGTTTTTAATAATATAAGTATAGTTTTAAAAAATACTTTCTTCAAGGGTTAGATAAAATGCTAAAGATCTGTAGTTAACTTTAAAGACAAAGACTGGCTACCCCCTCAGGGCAGTAAAACACATGTTGGAGGAAAATAACTTTGTTTACCTCTGAAGGTACAGTATGAACCTTTGGCCTTTAGTGAACTTCATAGCCTAATTCGTGCTGAACACTGTACTAGTGGTATGCTGTCAGGAGTTACAGAAGTATGCAAGTTAAATGAAACTGTGACTGCTAATAGTTACCATTTATTGAGTACTTATTCTGTGTCAGGCTTTTATTCTATTTTCTTTAATTTTCAGCTATATGTTGTCCATATCTTATAAATCAGGAAATTTTATAAATGAGTGTCAAAGAGGTTTAAGTAACATAGTAAGGCACCATATGAGCTTATGATTTATAAATCAAGCAGATCTGTGTTCCATTCCCAGCTTTGTGTGACCTTGGGTGAGTGATCTTAGAGGGCATTTATAGTTATCATTCGTTATCTTTAGCAGTCATAGTCCTTAAATTGAGAAGGGCCTGTAGGAAGTTACTGTTCCATTTTAAAGCAGATAGAGGATATAATTAGTGGCACCAATGAAGGGTAGACAAGCATATTGAATACCCAATACTTTCTATAAAAGGGAGTAATATGGAATCGACTTTATCCTATGAGGGGAAAGGCCTAGCTGCAGTAAGTTAAAATATTACTCTGGACTAATCATGCATTTAAAAAAATATATTGATCTTTATTTAACATATTGAAGGGAAAGTAATTGCTTTATAGATGTGAAATTTAGCACTTGAGAAACATTTGTGGTTATGCAAGTACTAGTAAGATTTAGTTTGCCTTGGGTAGTCTGGTTTATTCTAGCATTTGTATTCTTCTGAGTCTCCTGGTTTTGATGGTAAATTATAGAGTCACCTTAATTACATTAACTCTTCATTCTTGCCATGTAAGCTAGTTATTTATTAGCTCTGCTGGTTCCAAACACCCAAAAAATAGGATCTATCATCTGTCATTAGTCAAGTGTATTTTAGTACTTGCTAAAAGTATTTTTTTTTATACTTATGTGTTTCTTAGTATTTGATGCTGTAAAGGTTACTGCCTTTTATATTGTGTTACCTTATGCAGTTGAAGCAAATTATTTGAAACCCTGGCTTTAGGACCGCTTGTGTTTAAAGAAATTTTTTTTTTTTTTTTTTTTTTTTTTTGAGATGGAGCCTTGCTCTGTTGCCCAGGCTGGAGTGCAGTGGTGAGATCTCGGCTCACTGTAAGCTCTGCCTCCTGGGTTCAAGCAGTTATCTTGCCTCAGCCTCCCGAGTAGCTGGAATTACAGGTGTGCACCACCATGCCCAGCTACTTTTTGTATTTTTAGTAGAGATGGAGTTTATATTGGTCAGGCTGGTTTCGAACTCCTGACCACAGGTGATCCGCCTGCCTTGGCCTCCCAAAGTGCTGGGATTACAGGTGTGAGCCACCGTGCCTGGCCAAAAAAAAATTTTTTTTTATTGCTGTAATTTTAAATCTGCATACAGGATAAATTTTATTCTGTTTTGAAGTAGGTTAAAATAAATTGATTATTAGATTATGTTCTGCTTGTACAGAAGTGGTTAAATGTCTTTTGTTTGTCTTTGAAACAGGATGATGATTGGGGAAACATCAAAATAAAAAATGTAAGTATTATCTTATGGATGTTTATTATAATGCGGTAACCTCATTATGATACCAAAATAAATTCCAGATGACTTTTTTTCACATGTATATCCAGTTGTTCCAGCACTATCTGTTGAAAATACTTGCCTTTTCCCATTGACTTGTGTTGGGCTCTTTCTTGAAAACTAGTTACAGGTTTATTTTTGGTTTTTGTTTCATTGATCTAGTAGATTAGAGTTACACTAGTACCAAATGGTTTTGATTACTAAAGCTTTATAATAAAAGTCTTGAAAAAAAAATTAGCTGGGTGTGGTGGTGCACACCTGTAATCCTAGCTACTCGGGAGGCTGAGGCAGGAGGCAGGAGAATCGCTTGAACCTGGGAGGCGGAGATTGCAGTGA
Source organism: Macaca thibetana thibetana (assembly GCF_024542745.1). Taxonomy (NCBI): domain Eukaryota; kingdom Metazoa; phylum Chordata; class Mammalia; order Primates; family Cercopithecidae; genus Macaca; species Macaca thibetana. Next base: position 59,726,821 of record NC_065595.1, read on the forward strand.
GCCGAGATCATGCCACTGCACTCCAGCCTGGCAACGGAGCGAGACTGTCTCCAAAAAAAAAAGAGTCTTGGAATAAGGTAGTATACATTCTTATGCTCTGCAACTTTCTCCTCTTTGAGATTTTGTTTGAGATTACATTGAATCTGTAGCTCAATTTGGGGAGAATAAACATCTTAACAATATTGCATATTAAAATCCTTGAATATGATGTACTTCCTTATTTGTTTGGGTCTCTGTTTTCTCTTAGCAGTGTTGTAGTTTTTAAATATAGAGATTTTGCATGAGTGTTTTTTTTTGGGGGGGGACAGGGCCTCACTGTCATGTATGCTGGAGCACAGTGGCATGGTCACAGCTTGCTGCAGCTTCAAACTCCCAGGCTCAAGCAGTCCTTCCATCTCAACCTTCTGAGTAGCTGGGACCACAGGCATGTGTTACCATGCCCAGTTAATTAATTAATTTTAATTGTTTTTTGTAGAGATGGGGGTGTCACTATGTTTCTCAGGCTGGTCTTAAACTCCAGGGCTCAAGTGATCTTCCTGCCTTGGCCTCCCAGAGTGCTGGGATTAACAGGTGTGAGTCACTGTGCCCAGCCCTTGCATGACTTCTCTTAAATTATTGGAACTTAACGTTTGTTCACTGCTTAAAATGATATTAAAAAATTGTTTCCAGCGTTCATGGGTAGAATGTAAAAATACAATTGATTTTTCTTTTTTGTTTTTTTTTGAGACAGAGTCTCACTCTTGTTGCCCAGGCTGGAGTGCAGTGGCGCGATCTCGGCTCACTGCAACCTCTGCCTCCCAGGTTAAAGCAGTTCTCCTGCCTCAGCTGGGATTACAGGCACCCACCACCATGCCCGGCTAATTTTTGTATTTTTAGTAGAGATGGAGTTTCACCACATTGGCCAGGCTGGTCTCAAACTCCTGACCTCAGGTGATCCGCCCATCTTAGCCTCCCAAAGTGCTAGGATTACAGGCGTGAGCCACTGCGCCCGGCCAAAATACAATTGATTTTTCTAAGTTTATTTTCATTCTGGGTTCTTGTAAGCAATTTACTTACTAATTCCAGTTGTGTTTTGGGCAGATTCCATTGGGTTTTCTGTGTACATAAACATGTTATCTGCAAATAATGACAGTTTTACTTCTCCCTTTTCAATATTCTTGACTTTCAGTTTTCTTAAACTTTATTGACATATAATTGATAAACAGATGACTTCTTTTATTTATTTATTTTTTGAGACAAAGTCTTGCTTTGTCGCCCAGGCTGGGGTGCAGTGGTGTGATCTTGGCTCACTGCATTATCTGCCTCCCTCGGTTCATGTGATTCTCCTGCCTCAGCCTCCCGAATTGCTGGGATTACAGACGCCTACCACCACGCTCGGCTAATTTTTGTATTTTGGTTTCGCCATGTTGGCCAGGGTGGTCTCGAACTTCTGACCTCAAGTGATCCTCATGCCTTGATCTCCGTGCCAGGCTTTGTCCTACTTTTTGATAGGATTTCTAATACAGTGTTAATAGAAAGTGAGAAGAGTGGCTGAGGGTGGTGGCTCACGCCTGTAATCCCAGCACTTTGGGAGGCCGAGGCGGGTGGATCACGAGGTCAGGAGATCGAGACCATCCTGGCTAACACGGTGAAAACCTCTCTCTACTGAAAAAAAAAAACAATTAGCCAGGCGTGGTGGCGGGCACCTGTAGTTCCAGCTACTCAGGAGGCTGAGGCAGGAGAATGGCGTGAACCAGGAGGCGGAGCTTGCAGTGAGCCGAGATCATGCCACTGCATTCCAGCCTGGGCAACAGAGCAAGACTCCATCTCAAAAAAAAAAAAAAAAGTGATGAGAGTGGACATCTTGTCTGGGTGTGGTAGCTCAAGCCTGTAATCCCAGCACTTTGGGAGGCCAAGGAGGGTGGATCACTTAAGGTCAGGAGTTCGAGACCAGCCTGGCCAACATGGTGAAACCCCGTCTCTACTAAAAATACAAAAATTAGCCGAGCGTCATGGTGCGCACCTGTAGTCTCAGCTAGTCAGGAGGCTGAGGTAGGAGAATTGCTTGGCCTCAGGAGGCGGAGGTTGCAGTCAGCTGAGATCACACCACTACACTCCAGCCTGGACAACAGAGTGAGACTCCACCTCAAAAAAAAAAGGAACAAAATGAGTGGACATCTTGTCTTATTGTAGTTCACTACAACTTAAAATTATGGAAGACTATTAAATTTTGTTAAGTGCTTTTTCTGTTTGTTAAAATGATTGTGTGATTTTTTTTCTTTTGGTAATGTGGTTATTCTCACTGATTTTTAACTTAAACCTTGGGATATGCAGTTCTCAAATTTCTTGGTATTGTTACCCTTTTGCTCTCTTAAATATTATGATTGACCCCAGAGTTTCATATAAAGGCACACCTTATTCTTTGTGCTTCACAGATAATTGTGATTTTTATAAATTGAAGGCTTGTGGCCACCTTGCGTCGAGCAAGTTTGTAGGCATCATTTTTCCAGCAGCCTATGTTCACTTCATGTCTCTTTGTCACATTTTGGTGATTCTTGCAATATTTGAAACATTTTCATTACTCTCACGTCAAGTATGTTGATCTTTGATGTTACTTTTGTAATTGTTTTGGGGTGTCATGAATCACACCTGTAAGATGGCAAACTTAATCGGTAAATGTGTGTTCTGACAGCCTCACTGACCCGCAATTCCCTCTTCCCTCTCCTCAGGCTTCCCTATTCCCTGAGACAAGGCAGTATTGAAATTAGGCCAGTTAATAACCCTATAATGGCCTCTAAGTGTTCAAGAGAAAGGAAGAGTTTCGTGTTTCTTACTTTCCACAGAAAGCTAGAAATGATTAAGCTTAGAGAGGAAGGCCTGTGTAAAGCCAAGATAGGCCAAAAGCTAGGCATTTTGCACCAGTTAACCAAGTTGTGAATACAAAGGTCCAGTTTTCAAAGGAAATTTATAATTTAAAAGATAAAGTTCTTGAAGTGTTACTGCAATGAACACACAAGTGATAAAGCAAAAGCAGCCTTATTGCTGATGTGAAGAAAGTTTAAGTGGTGTGGATAGAAGATCAAACTAGCCACATTTCCTTAAGTCAAAGCCTAACCAGAGGAAGACCCTAATTCTCTTTAATTCTGTGAAGGCTGAGAGAGGTGAGGAAGCTACATTATCCTCATCAGACTAACACAGGAACAGAAAACCGAACACTGTATGTTGTCACTTATAAGTGGGAGCTGAACAATGAGAATACATGGACACAGGGAGGAGAACAGCACACACTGGAGCCTGTCAGGCAGTGGGATGTGGGGAGAGCATCAGGATAAATAGCTAATGCATGCTGGGCTTAATACCTAGGTGATGGGTTGATAGGTACAGCAAACCGCTATGACACATGTTTACCTGTGTAACAAACCTGCACATCCTGGACATGTACCCAGAAACTTAAAAAATATATATATATATATATGAGATACATAATTTGAAGCTAGCAGAAGTTGGTTCACAAGGTTTAAAGAAAGAAGCAATCTCTGTAACATAAAAATGCAAGGTGAAGCAGTAAGTGGTGATGGAGAAGCTGCAGTAAGTTATCCAGAAGATCTAGCTAAGATTGCTGATGAAGGTGGCTACACTATACAGCAGATTTTCAATGTGGATGGAACAGCCTGATATTGGAAAAAGATGCTGTCTAAGCCTTTCATAGCTAGAGAGGAGAAGTCAGTGCCTGGGTTCAAAGGCCAGCCTGACTGTCTTGTTAGAGTCTTATGCAGCTGGTGACTTTAAGTTGAAGCCAATGCTCACTTACCATTCCACAAACTGTGGATCTCTTAAGAATGATGCTAAATCTACTCTGCTTGTGCTCTGTATATGGAACAACAAAGCCCAGATGCCAGCACATCTGTTTACAGTATGGAGTAGTGAATATTTTAAGGCCACCATTGAGACTTACTGCTCAGAAAGATTCCTTTCAAAATATTACTGCTCATTGACAATGCATCTAGTCACTCAAGAGCTTTGAGAGAGATAAACTAGATGAATGTTGTTTTCATGTGTGCTAACACAACAACTATTCTGCAGCCTGTGGATCAGGGAGTAATTTCTACTTTCAAATCTTATTATTTAAGAGATACATTTTGTAAGGCTAAAGTTCCCCTATAAAGTTATTTCTCCATGAATCTGGGCAAAATCAAAAACTTTCTGGAAAGGATTCACCATTCTTGATGCCATTAGGAACATTCATGGAAGGAAGTTAAAATGTCGGTATTACCAGGAGTTTGAAAGAAGCTGATTCTAACCCTTGTTGGATGACTTTGAGGAGTTCAAAACTTGAGTTGAGGATATAACTGCCCATGTGGTGGAAATAGGAAGAAAACTAGAATTACAAGTGCCCAGGCACGGTGGCTCACTACTATAATCCCAGCACTTTGGGAGTCTGGGATAGGAGGAGAGCTTCAGGCTGGGAGTTCGAGACCAGCCTGGGCAACACAGTGAGACCCTGTCTTTCCAAAAATAAAATTAGTTGGGCATGATGGTATGTACCTGTAGTCCTAACTACTCTGGAGACTGAGGCAGTAGGATCACTTAAGCTTAGGAGTTTGAGGTTACAGTGATCTATGATTGTGACACTACACTTCAATCTGAGTGACAGAGCGAGACCCTGTGTCTAAAAAACAAAAAAGAATAAAAAAATGGAGCTTGAAATTGTGACTGAATTGCCACAATCTCATGATGCAACTTGAACAGTTGAGGAGGTAACTTACGGATGTGCAAAGAAAGTAATTTATTGAGACAGACTCTACTCCTCGTGAAGAAGCTGTGAATGTTGTTGAAACGACAACAAAGGATTTAAAATATTACACAGGCTTACTTGATAAAGCAGCAGCAGGAATTGAGAGGATTGACTCCAGTTTTGAAAGAAGTCCTACTGTGAATAAAATGCTGTTAAACAGCACCGCAAGCTACAGAGAACTCTTTCATGAAGGAAGTCAGTCAGTGCGGCAGGTTTTATTGTCTCATTTTAGGCAATTACCCAGGATTCAGGAACCAGTGCTGTCATCAGTCAGTAGCCATCAACTTGGAAACAAGACCCCCCGCCCTGCAAGAAGATGATTAACTGAAGGCTCAGATGATTGTCAGCTTTTTTTTAAGCAATAAATTATTTTAAAATTAAGATGTGTGCATTCTTTTTTAGACATAATGCTTTTGCATACTTTACAGACTGATATAAACATGACGTTTGTATGCACTGGGGAAAAATTTTTGAGCGACTTGCTTTATTGTGAGATTTACTTTCTCATGCTCTGGAACCCAAACTGCAATATCTTCAAGGTATCCCTGTGTTTTAATCTATGTAATACTGTTTTGCTGGATAAAAGGTAATTTTATCAAAGTCAGTTTATCACATTTTTTACTGATTTGAACTATGTTGTAAGAAATCTTCGCCTGTGTCAAGTTTACAAGATTTTTTTTTCCTGTTTTATTTTAAAACTTAATAAGTTTTAGCTGTTACATTTAGATCTCTTTTTTTTTTTTTGAGATGGAGTCTTGCTCTGTCACCTAGGCTGGAGTGCAGTGGCACGATCTCGGCTCACTGCAAGCTCCGCCTCCTGGTTCACGCCATTCTCCTGCCTCAGCCTCCCAAGTAGCTGGGACTACAGGCGCCCGCCGCCACACCCGGCTAATTTTTTCTAGTTTTAGTAGAGATGGGGTTTCACCGTGTTAGCTAGGATGGTGTCGAACTCCTTACCTCGTGATCCGCCCGCCTCGGCCTCCCAAAGTGCTGGGATTACAGGAGTGAGCCACCATGCCCGGCTTATATTGTCTGTTTTTTTTTTTTTTTGAGACTTGTTGCCCAGGCTGGAGTGCAATGGCGCTATCTCGGCTCACTGCAACCTCTGCCTCCCAGGTTCAAGCAATTTTCCTGCCTCAGCCTCCCGAGTAGCTAGGATTACAGGTGTGCACCATCACACCCAGCTAATTGTTTGTATTTTTTTTAGTAGAGATGGGGTTTCTCCATGTTGGTCAGGCTGGTCTCGAACTCCTGACCTCAGGTGGTCCGCCCGCCTCAGCCTCCCAAAGTGCTGGGATTAGAAGTGTGAGCCACCGCACCCGGCCTATTGTCTGTTTTGAGTAAATTCTTGTGTTTGCTGTTAAGCAGTGGTTGAGGTTATTTTTTTCACATGAATATTTAGTTTAGTGAGCAACATTTGTTGAAAAGACTGTTGTTTTCCATTCTTCCTCGGTGCCTTTGTTGAAAATCAGTTGACCATAAACGTATGGGTTTATTTCTGGATTCTGTTTTCTTCCATTGATTTTTATATGTACCTTTACACCAGTACCCACTCCCTGCTGTTTTGATTCTTCAGGCCTTGAAATCAGGTTGTCTAAGTTTTCCAGTTGTTTTTCTTTTTTAAAGTTGTGTTGGCTATTCTGGGATCTTTGTATGTCTATTGCATATTTTTAGATTCAGCTTGTCATTTTCTCCATAAGAGCCTGCTGTGATTTTTATTGGAATTGCATTGAATGGGTATGTCAGTCTGGGACATCTCAGTATTGAGTCTTCTAACTCACAAACATGGTAAACCTTTCCTTTATTTAGATCTTAACATTTCTCACAACAATGTTCAATGTTGGGACTTACACATATTTTGTTCCACATATTGTTAAGTATTTCATGGTTTTTTTTGTTTGTTTGTTTGTTTGTTTGTTTTGAGACAGTCTCGCTCTGATGCCCAGGCTGGAGGGCAGTGGCGTGATCTCAGCTCACTGCAGACTCCGCCTCCTGGGTTCAAGTGATTCTCCTTCCTTAGCTTTCTGAGTAGCTGGGATTACAGGCACCCGCCACCACGCCTGACTAATTTTTGTATTTTTAGTAGAGACGGGGTTTCACCATGTTGGCCAGGCTGGTCTCAAACTCCTGATCCGCCCGCCTCAGCCTCCACAAGTGCTGGGATTATAGACATAAGCCACTGCATCCGGCTTATTTCGTGGTTTTTAATGTTATCATAAGTGGTACTTTTTTTTTTTTTTTTTTGTCGCATGGGCTGGAGTGCAGTGGCTCATAGCTCACTGTGGCCTTGAATTCTTGGGCTCAAGGGGTTCTCCCACCTCACCCTCCTGAGTAGCTGGGACTACAGGCATGGGCCATTGTGCTTGGCTAAGTTTTTGTTTTTGTTTTTGAGACAGAGTCCTACTCTGTTGCCCAGGCTGAAGTGCAGTGACGTGATCATGGCTCACTGTAGCCTCTGCCTCCCAGGTTCAAGCAGTTCTCGTGTCTCAGCCTTCTGAGTAGCTGGGACTACAGGAATGTGCCATTATGCCAGGCTAATTTTTGTGTTTTTAGTAGAGATGGGGTTTTGCTGTGTTGACCAGGCTGGTCTCGAACTCCTAGCCTCAAGTAATCCTCCTGCCTTGGCCTCCCAAAGTGCTGGGATTACAAGTGTGAGCCACTGCACCCAGCTGTGGTATTTTTGAAATGTCATTTTCCAATTGCTTGCTAGTATATAAAAATAAAGTTAATTTTTATAATTGACTTTGTATGCTCTGATTTTATTTCATGTATTACTTTCTTAGGATATTGTAGGTATACATGTCGTCTTCAAATAAGGACAATTTTATTTCTTCCTTTTTAATCTTTGTGCATTTTGTTTCTCTTTTTTTCTTTATTGCAAGGCTTAAGACTTTAAACAGTGCTAAGTAGAAGTGGTTGATAGTGGACATCATTGCCTTTTTCCTGACCTTAGGGGAAAAGCCTCCATCGTGGCTGGAGGTAGTTTATAGAAGCTCATCATCAGGTTCAGGAACTCTGCTTCTAGTTTGCTGAGAGATTTCGTCATGAATGGAAGTCGAATTTTGTCATTTTGTTAAATGCCTTTTCTATATCGTTTCTTCCTCTCATTTAATCCATTAATGTAAACTATACCGACTTCTGAGTATTAAATAGAACTTACATTCTTGGGATAAACCCCACTTGTACATTATATGTTGCTAGATTCTATTTGCTTATCTTTTGTTAAGGTTTTTAGTGTCTCTTTTCATAAGAGGTAATGGTTTATAGTTTTCTTGTGTTCTTTTTTTATCTGGTTTTGCTATCAATGTAATGTTGGTCTTATACAATGAGTTAGGAAGCGTCCCTTCTTTTCTGAGTTTGTATTTTTTCTTTTTTATTTCTGCTGCCACTCCACTGGGGTATTTTTTCTTTAAATGTTGCCTAAAATTCTCTAGTGAAGCCTAGATTCACTAAAATTCTCTTGTGAAGCCTAGTTCACTAGACTTCGTCTGGGTTTGGAGTTTTCTTTGTAGGAAGACTTTAAGAATTTAGCGTCTTTGATAAATGTAGGACTATTTTTTTATGTTTTCTTTCATATCAGCTTGATAATCAGTATTTTTGAAGGAATTGGTTCATTTAATTTAATTTGTTGAATTGATTGTCGTACTCTAATGTTATTATCCTTTAATTCTAGAATGTGTAGTGCCGTTTTCGAAAACTCTCTAGTATGGGCAAATTATGATTTGTCTGTTTCCTTTATCATCAAGCCAGAGTTTTATCACTTTCATTGATGGTTTCCCCACCAAAAAAAAAATCTTTAGCCTGTTCATTTATTACTTTGTTAATTTTTTCTCTTTGCTAATTTTTTCTCTTTGCTTTCTTTCTACTTTGGTTTTAGTTTTTTTTAATTTTGAAATTTTAATTTTAATTTTGAATTTTTATATAATCATATTTTGTTGAATGAAATGCTAAAACCCAGGCAAATGATAGTGACTTTTTTTGTTTGTTTTAGAAATGGGATCTTGCTATGTTGCTTAGGCTGGCCTTGAGCTGCTAAGCAGTCTTCCCATCTTAGCCTTCCGATTACCTTGGACTGCAGGTGTGCGCCACCACACGTGGCTTGGTTTTAATTTTTACTTTTTCTTTTTTTGAGACAAGGTCTCGCTCTGTCGCCCAGGCTGGAGTGCAGTGGCTCGATCTTGGCTCAACACAAGCTCCTGGGTTTACGCGATTCTCCTGCCTCAGCCTCCCAAGTAGCTGGGACTACAGGTGCCTGCCACCATGCCCGGCTAATTTTTTGTATTTTTAGTAGAGATGGGGTTTCACCATGTTAGCCAGATGGTCTCCATCTCCTGACCTCGTGATCCGCCCGTCTCGGCCTCCCAAAGTGCTGGGATTACAGGCGTGAGCCACCATGCCCAGCCTATTTTTACTTTTTCTAGCTTAAGGTAGAAGCTTACCTAGTTCTTTAATTTTAAGCCTTTTTTTTTTTTTTAAATCTCTTTTGCCCATTTTTGTCGTATGTATTTGCTTTTTCTTATAGATTTGCTTTTTTGAGTGCTTAGTATATATGGTGTAGTTTTTCCCCTAGTTTATTGTTTTCAAATGTTTTATACATTTTTAAGATTTGTGTAGCTAGTTACATCAGTCTTTTTAATATTTATGTCACTTTTAGAAAATCTTCCAACAATGCATGAGTTTTTGGATTCACTTGCATTCTTTTATGAATATTAATTTTTTTACATTTAAATCTTTACCTTTAATTCATTATGATTGTGGTATGGTATGAAGTGGAGAGCTGATAGTATGTTTTTTCTAAATTATACAGTTTTTCTCAATGTTTTTCATTATATAATCCCTTTTCCCAATAATTTTTAAGGGCATTGTTTTAGTCTCTATTCTTTTTCAGAAATTTCTTAGCTATTATCATGGGTATAAATTTGCTGCATGAATGAATCATTTTGCAAGGTTTTATAAAGGAATTTCATTAAGTTTATATAACTGTAATTGCATCTTTATAGTAATTTTTCAAGTACAGAACTTGTCATGTCTTTCAATTTACTTAGGTGCTTTTTTTCTATCCTTAAGTAAAGCTTTATTCTCTTATTAAAGTATTACATTTTTCTTGTTATGTTTATTCTTAGATATATGTTGGCATTTCTTCTATTGTGTTTTCCAACTGGTTATTGCTAGTATATTCTTTAAATAGTTGGCTCCTGAGACAGTTGTCTTTGGAAAAAGATTCTTAGCCTGGTAGGGTGGCTTATACCTGCAATCCCAGCACTTTGGGAGATGGGGGGATCACTTGAGGCCAGAAGTTTGAGGCTACAGTGACCTGTAATTGTGCCACTGCACTCCTGCCTGGGTGACAGAGTGAGTCCCTGTCTCTAAAAAATAAAAATAAAAAATTCTGTAGTGATGGCTTAGTACTGCTTTACTGCTTTGTAATGATATTATAAGATGTCTATGTAGAAATAAAAGGTGATAGAATAAAGGTCTTTAGATTTAATTGTAGGTATTCTTAACTGAATTTGTTGGCCTTACTAATTTCCTAATTTTAATCATCATCTGGATATTTTTAGTCTTCTGGCTATCATTTTCCCTCCCTGTTTTTTTGTTTTTGTTTTTGTTTTTTTTTTAAACCTCCACTTCTGGTCCTACCTTTTTCTTTGTCTCATGTGTTCGTGCCTTCCAATTAAGATATTGAGTAAGAGAGTAAGGTGTTGTTCATATTTTAAGATTATGAGCTTTACAATGACAGTGTCTTCCTTGTCCTTCTATTGATTGTATGGAGTGTTTGCATATGTATTCAATAAAAGTATTTACTTAGGTTAATGTGTAGAATTATATAATTGGATATTTTGAACAAATTTACTCTGTATTTGGTTTGATATTTTTCAGTAATGGAGAATTTAATGCTCTAAAAATATTTGTTTTTAAATGTAAACAATCACTACAGTTACACAACAGACACAGAAAGAATTTTATTAGTGTTTGTTTGTTTGTTTTGTTTTTTGAGACAGGGTCTCACTCTGTCACCCAGGCTGGAATGCAAGTGGTGAGATCACAGCTCACCGCAGCCTCAACCTCCCAGGCTCTAGTGATCCTCCCACCTTAGCCCCCAAGTAGCTGGGATTACAGGCACGCACCCCTATACCCAGCTAATACTGGTATTTTTTGTAGAGACGGGGTTTCGCCATGTTGCCCAGGCTAGTCTTGAATGGGACTCAAACCATCCACCAGCCTCGGCCTCCCAAAGTGTTAGGATTACAGGCATGAGCAACTATGCCTGGTCTGAATTTTATTAGTTGTTAGTTTGTTATGGAGAGAGGTGATGCCACTAAATGTTAATAATCATTTGAGAAATTCCCTCTGCTACAATATTCTAAACACTATTAGGTGTTTTTATGGCAATATTTGTTTTTTCCTTCAGCTTTATTTAGGTACAATTTATATAGAGTAAAATTCATCTGTGTTTGATGTACAGTTTGATGACTTTGGGCAATTCTGTATTGTCACGTAACCACCACCACAATCACGATTTAGAAGTTTCATCACTAAAAAGTTTCTTTACACCTTTGCCTTGGCCTCAAACAGCCACCCCAGGGCTTTTTTACTTGTTTTAAACAATACAGTGATTTTTTATAGTGTATTTACAGAGTTGTGCAGCCTTCACCACAATCTAATTTTAGAACATTTCTATTACCCCAGAAAGAAACTTGTACCAATTTAAAGCCACTCCCTCTTCCCACCTCCAGTCCTAGGCAGCAACTAATCTACTTTCTGTAGATTTACTTTTTTTGGCAAATAGAATTATGTAATATGTGTTCTTTTGTGCCTGGCTTCTTTTGTTTGACATAAACATTACCAACTTTTAAGGATTTTCATGAAATAACTTTTTTTAAAAACAGGGAATGACTCTACTAATGATGGGGTCAGCAGATGCTCTTCCAGAAGAACCCTCAGCCAAAACTGTCTTCGTAGAAGACATGACAGAAGAACAGTTAGCATCTGCTGTAAGACACGCCAGATTTTATATGTTTGATACTACTTTTTGAAGGACCATTATTACAGTGTCTTTCAGAAAGTAGTATCTAAATGTCTTGAAGACTTAATCATTAATACCAAGATAGATGTTTTTATCTGTAAATAAGAGTTTTATTATTTTTAATTAGATTAAGGGAGTCCTTCTGTGGTTAAATAATGCACAGTTAGGGTTGTTTTTGGTATTGTACACCTTACTACTGGTTTTCAGACTTCCAAGTGAATTTATTTAGGCTTAACTTATATATATTTAGCTAATATCTGTAATATGTTTCTGGCAGATAGTACTATATAAGTGTTTACTATTTATGAGAAAACAGGGTCAAAGAGTAGTTTAAATGCTGGGATATTTAAATTTTTTAAATCCTTCATGTGGAAAATATATACATTTTATCCTGAATAAATGCAAAATCAGTTTAGAAACTGGCCAACACATGTGTCAAATTTTTTTTTAACACCTTGCATTTATTGAGTGCCATTCATTCATTTTCTTGTTGTTTTTTTTTTTTTTTTTCCCTTGAGATGGGGTCTTGCTCTGTCACCCTGGCTGTTGTGCAGTGGTATGATCGTAGCTCACTGCAGCCTCAACTTCCTGGGCTTAAGTGATCCTCCCACCTCAGCCTCCTGAGGAGCGAAAATTGTAGGCGTGCACCACCGTGCCCAGCAAATTTAAAAAAAAAAAATTTTCCTGAGTAGCGAAAATTGTAGGCGTGCACCACCATGCCCAGCAAATTTAAAAAAAAATTTTTTTTTTTTGGTAGAGACAGGGTCTTGCTGTGTTGCCTAGGATGACCTTGAACTTCTGACCTCAAGCTATCCTTCCACCTCAGCCTTCCAAAGTGCTAGGATTACAGGCGTGAGCCACTGTACCCAACCTTTTATTTTGCTTTTTGTTTTGAAGTGTTTCTATGCATGTTTTGCCTGTTCTCTTCTCCTGATAAACCTGCCAAAAAGGCAAGACTGGTATGATTATTCTCTTATTTTTAAGAAGGAAACTAAAACATAATATGATGGCCAGCATGATCCAAGTAAACATTTTTTGGGGGGGAGAAATAAATCTTTCTTTAGAGTGAAGGCAGAATATAAATTGGTAGAAGCTAGTAAATGGTACTTGATTCAAAATGAGAATTTTAGTGATTTATATATGTCATGTCATTTTGCAAAAATGGTTTAATGATTTAATCCTTTTTTTTTTTTTTTTTTTTTTAAACTAGATGGAGTTACCATGTGGATTGACAAACCTTGGTAACACTTGTTACATGAATGCCACAGTTCAGTGTATTCGTTCTGTGCCTGAACTCAAAGATGCCCTTAAAAGGTAAGGCTGCAGTCTTTTTTGGGTAAGGGATGTTCATATTTGGGTGAGTAGTATTGTTTTGTTTTGTTTTCTTTAGCATCTTAATGAGATATAATTAATTTATTATACAATTCACCATTTTAAAATGTTTAATGATTTTTACAGTATTCACAAGTTTGTGCAACCATCACCACAATCAATTTTAGGACATTTTCCACCTCCCCCAAAAGAAGTGTCATACTCACTGGCAGTCACTCGTTATACCCTTTCACCCACCTCTAGCCTTAGCCAAACATTAATCTACTTTCTGTCATAGATTTGCTTATTCTGGGCATTTCATATAAATTGAATCAGAATATGTGATCTTTTTGTGACTGACTTCTTTCATTTAGCATGTTTCCGTGGTTCATTCATGTTATAGCATATATAATACCTCATTCCTATTTTATGGCCGAATAATACTTCATTTTATGTATATATCACATTTTATTTATCCATTCATTTTGTTGATGGAAATTTGGATTGTTTCTCCTTTTTGGCTGTTATAAGTAATACTGCTGTGAACGTTCATGTTTTTTGTGTAGATGAACGTTTTCATAATAGTAACTATGTTTGACGTTTTGAGGAACTGCCACAATGATTTTCCAAAGCGACAGTACTGTTTTACATTCTCACCAGCTATGTGAGAAGATTGCCAGTATTTTCTGTCTTTGATTAAGCCATCTAGCGGTGTGAAGTGTGGTATCTCATTGTGGTTGTCATGCACATTTTGTTTTAGTGACTAATGATGTTGGGCATCTTTTCATGTGCTTATTGGCCATTTGTATATCTTCTTTGGAGAAATGTCTGTTTAAATCTTTTGCCTGTGTTTTAAGTGGGTTGTCTTTTTAAAAATTCAATTGTGTTTTTACATATATGCAAGTTCTTTACCCAATGGATAATTTGCAAATCTTTTCTTCTATACTATTAGCGGTCATTTTACTTTCTTTTTAAAAAATTTATCTTTTTTCCTAAGTCTGTTGTATGCAGTGTCCTTTTACTTCATGATACGTTTGTAGTGCAAATGTTTTTTAATTTTGATGTAGTTTAATCTTAATTTTAATTTTTTCTTTTGTCACATATGCTTTTGGTTTCATATGTAAGAAGCCACTGTCTAATTCTAGGTTACAAAAACGTACTTCTTTGTTGTTTTTCAAGAGTTGATATACTTTTAGCTCTTCTGTTGAGGCCTGTGGTTAATTTTTATGTATGGTGGGAGGGAGGGAGGTATTTGCCTATTCTTTTGCATGTGTATATCCAGTTCTTCCAGCATCATTTGTTGAAGGCTGTTGTTTCCCCACTGAATTGTCTTAGCACCTTTTTTGAAAGTCAGTTGATCATAATGTATAGGTTCATTTCTGGACCCTGGATTCTTTTCCATTTATATATATGTCTATCCTTATGTCAGTCAGTACTGGTTTCAAAAAAGAAAGAACATTTTGTTTTTATACCATCGTATGAAAGGAAAAGAGTAAAGAATTAATTACAAATGTTTCGAGAACCTGTGAAATAGTCTACAAATAAGGGTCCTTTCTTCCAGTGAGTATAAATGTAACTTAAAAAATATGTAACTTAATTCTGACTAAATTTATATAACTGTCTTGATACATAAATTGTCAGTTCTTTATGACAGAATTCTGAACTACAACTTGGATTCTAGACAGCTTTATGAATATTGATTTTTATTTTTTCCCTCAGTCTCTTGTGAAATGTTGTGATAGAACTGAGCAGAAGAGAAGGGAGAGAAGGACTGTGCAGAAATCTGAAAGAGTGACTTTAAAGGTTTTCTACATTTCTCTGAAGTGAATAGTTGTCAGGTATTTATGAGAAACTGCATAGATTACAGCTGATGTATTATCAGTGAGCAAGACACAGTATCTGTCTTCAGGGCACCTACAGTCTAATAGAGAAAGACTATCAAGTAAACAGGTACTGTTTCAGAACTGCTGAGATGGGAAATGTAGGCTGCTATGAGAACATCTAAGGAGGTTCATAAGGGGTATCTAAGGATAGTTTGGGAAGACTCTTAGAGTAACTGGTATTTAAACAGTTAGGTATTATGCCAGCCTGGATGAGAGGTTAGGGAAGTGTAAGAGTGGACTGGAGGAAATAGTATTTAAGCAAGCGTCTGGAGGCAGGAGACTGCAGCATACTCAGTGCAACTGCCTGGAGAAGAATGGATATAGAAAAGGTGCTAGATGGGAGATTAGCAGGGGCCAGCCAGAAATCTTGAAGTCATTTTTAAGAAGTGTGGACTTTGTGTTATGGACGAAGAGAAGCCATTGGAAAATTTTAAGCAGAGTACTGACATTCAAATTATCCTCTGAATTCTAGGTAGCTAAGATTATTATTTTGTTCTTTAATACAGTTTTTATTTTAATTTGCTTTAAAAATTGCCTGGTGAATCTTACTGTGTCCTTTATATATATATCCCAAAATATTGATTTATTTTACCCTTTCCTCTTATCCTTGGATGATAATACTGCTTGGGGCAAGAGTCTAGGTCAAAGCCATTTTTCCTCAGTGACTGGGAGTTATTTCTCCACTATTTTTGTGTGTCCGTGCTTACTGATGAGAGATCTGACATCAGTCTTGATTTTTATTCTTTTCTGTTAGTAGCTTTTAGGGTTTTCTCTTTTTTTTTTTTCTTTCCCCCAGTGCTCCAAGAATGTGAGAGTGTGGGTTTTATTTATCTTATTTAGTACTCAGTAAGCACTTTTAGTCTGAGGACTCTTGTCCCAAACTCTAGGACATTTTTGGTCATTATTTCTTTAGATACTGCTTCTCCTCTACCTGGTTTCTTATACATATTAAAATTTCTAGATCTGTTTTTTAGTCTTCTAACTTGTCTCCATGTTTTAAATTTTTATAATTTTATGTGATGTGCTCCAGGAAAATGCCTCAGTTCTGTCTTACATTTTACTGATTCATACGTCTGCTTTGTTTCATTGCTTATTTATCATGACCTTCTGTTCTTTTTGTAACTCCTTATTCTTAATTTTTGGATCTAAATCCTGCTTTTATTTTTCTGAGGCTCTGAAGTATTTTTGTTTAAAGGTTTTTTTTTTTTTTTCCTTGTTTGGCCTTTTAACTCTGTTCTTTTTGGATGTAAGGGTTGTTCTTCCCTCATTTGTTTGAAGGTTGTGTACTCATATCATGCAATCATATTCTCTTCCTTAAGTCTCAGTTGCAAATTATCCGAATAGGTAGTTTGCTGGGGTAGCTTTCTGGCTAGCACCCGTGGGAGTGGCTGGTGGAGATGGCCTTGGCTCGCTTCCAAGATTTCCTCTTCACTGTTTTCTTCTTGGATGCCTTTTAGGCTCCTCCTGGGAGAGCGCTCTTTTATGTTTTGGAAAGAGTTCTTTATAAGCAGGGGAGGTTTCATCCTGTGTGGTTCCATTTTCCTGAAACCAAAAGAAGCATTTTTTGTTTTTCCTTATTTTTAAGTTACTGTTTTTGCTTTTTGGTTTTTATTTTTAGTTTTTTTTTTTTTTTTGCTTTTTTTTTTTTTTTTGGTACAGCAACCTCTGATGCCAAACAAAAGAAGTAGTTTTTGAATTCTAAATTTTCTCAAGAGAGTGCACTTAGTAACCTAATTGATACAAGATGTCATGGATGGTAGTATGTCTTTGGAAAAATGGCACTAACTGATAACAAGAATGAAAGAACAGAAAAACATTCCATGAAAGGTGTTTTACAGCTGGAGATGAGGAAGATCATCCTCACAAATACTTAGCAGAACTTGTCTTTGGCAGGTTCTATAGAGTGGGAGGTATGGGTTCCGAGTGCGATGACTCGTGCCTGTAATCCCAGTACTTTGGGAGGCCGAGGCAGGTGTCTCACTTGAGCTTAGGAGTTTGAGACTAGCCTGGGCAACATGGCAAAACCCCATCTCTACAAAACAAACAAACAACCAAAACAAAAATTAGCCAGGCGAGGTGGTGTGTGCCTATAGTCCTAGCTACTCAGAGGCTGAGGTGGGAGATTGCTTGAGCCCGGGAGGTCGAGGCTGCAGTGAGCCATCAGCTTGCCACTGCACTCCAGGCTGGGCAATAGAGTGAGGCCCTGTCTCAAAAAATAAAATAAATAAAATAAAATAAAGTAAAAGAAAATAATAAATAAGTGGGATGTTTAATGATGGAGAGTAGAAGGAAAGTGTATTCAAGAGAAATAGACTGGATTAGCTTAAGAGGCAGTAAGGACCAAGAACTATAGCCACAGGTAAAAACAAGGTTTGAAATGGCTTGCTTAATGCCGCCCAACAGTAGAATCTCATCATACTTCTGGAGTTAGGTTCTCAATTTAGAACCTAGAGTGAAAACTATTATGTTGCAAAAAATCCCAAAATTCTATAAATTACTCCTCAAAAGACAGTATCACATTGCCGTATCTGTTGTATTGGAGACTAGCAAGCCCCACCTCTCAAAGCGTACCCAGTTTCATCTTTTTTTTTTCTCCCTTATTTTTTATTTATTTATTTTTGAGACAGAGTCTCACTCCCTCACCCAGGCTGCGGTGCAGTGGTGTGATCTCAGCTCACTGCAGCCTCCACCTCCCAGGCTTGAGCAATTCTTCTGTCTCAGCCTCCCAAGTAGCTGGAATTACAGGTGTGTGCCACCATGTCTAATTTTTGTATTTTTAGTAGAGACGGGTTTCACTATATTGTCCAGGCTGGTTTCAAACTCCTCACAAGTCATCTGCCTGCCTCAGCCTCCCAAAGTGCTGGGTTTACAGGCGTGAGCCACTGTGCCCGGCTGAAAATATTTATCTTTAAACACTAGAGTCTCATTCAGTTCAGTGAGATGCTCATATGAGAGGCATGCAAGAACTGAGACACTCGGAGGGAACAGAAAAGCCCCATATTTCATCTCACAGCTGTCTAGGGGATATGTTCATTGTGTGAAATTGCGTGTGGAATTGCTTATACTACTTAAAATTATTTCTTCTTTTTAGCTTGTTGAGGGCTATCTTCATTTAAAAATTTTAAACATTTTAAATTATTTTTTATTTTTTGAGGCAGGCCCTTGATCTGTTGTCCAGGCTCTGGATCACAGATCACTGCAGCCTTGGCCTCTTGGGTTCAAGGATCCTCCTGACTTGGTTTCCTGAGTAGCTGGGACCTCAGGCGTGCACCACTATGTCCAGCTGATTTTTTTTTTTTTTTTAAAGTAGAGACAAGAGATGGCTATGTTGCTCAGGCTGGTTTCAAGCTCCTGACCTCAATCAATCCTCCCAGCTTGGTCTGCCAAAATATTGGGATTATAGGTGTGAGCCACCACATCTGGCACACAAATCTTCATTCTAAGTAATTGATTTCCACTTGATCTTGACAAAAAAAATTTTAAATAACAGAAAAGTCTACATAGTTGATACTCACTTTTTCTTAGCCATCTTCTCAGCCCTTATGTCAGGATATGATGAAAATGCATCATACATTTAATTCATACAGATTGAAGATGTGCCCTGGGCTGGATGTGATGGCTCATGCCTGTGATCCCAGTGCTTTGGGAGGCTGAATCTATAGCTTGAGGCCAGAAGTTTAAGACCAGCCTGGGCAACATAGTGAGACCCGCATCTCTGCAATAAAAAAAGAAATAGCTGAGTGTGGTGGTGTGTACCTGTAGTTCCAGCTACTCGTGAGGCTGAGCTGGGAGGAATGCTTGAGCCCAGGAGTTTGCAACTACAGTGAGCTATGATGATGCCACTGTGCTCCAGCCTGGGCAATGCAATGGGACCCTGTCTCTTAAAAAAAGAAAGAGATAGGCTGGGAGCAGTGGCTCATGCTTGTAATCCTAGCACTTTGGGAGGCTGAGGCGGGCAGATCATTGAAGGTCAGGAGTTCAAGACCAGCTTGGCTAACATGGTGAAACCCAATCTCTATTAAAAATACAAAAATTAGCCAGGTTTGGTGGTGGGGGCCTATAATCCCAGCTGCTTGGAAGGGGGAGGCTGAGGCAGGAGAGTTGCTTGAACCCGGGAGGCGGAGGCTGCAGTGAGCCGAGATCATACCACTGCACTCCAGCCTGGGCGACAGAGTGAGACTTCAGTCTCAAAAGAGAAAGGGATGAAAATTTGTGTTATACTTGGGTTTTTTCTTTAAACATATGTGTAGCAGTATATGTGTTTTTTATAACCAGTTCGAACAGTCTTAAATTTGTGCTCACGTCTTTGTTTTTATGCTTACATATTAACAGTTCTGCAGTACATCTTGATGCATAGGATTCTTTGGATCAATTTCTGGAAATGGAATTGGTGGGTTAATAAATTAGAGTGGATAGTTTGACCTTTTAGATATTGGCAATTGTTATCCCAAAAGGTAGAAAAATATGAATGCTACATTCTGTACATATTCATCAAAGTAAAATATTATAATGATAAATATTTTTTGATTACTGGTAAGGTTGAACTACTTTTTACTGGTGAGTTTGTTGGTGACTTACATTTCTCTTACAAGGTAACAATCTAGGTTTCTCTTTTTTCTCCAATTACCATTCATAGTATATTGATACACATTGATCTTTTATTGTATGTATTATTATTAAATATTTTTGAGACCTGGTCCTAGATTTTCTAATTGGGTTTATTTATTGAGATCTGATTTTTTATATGTGTTTGTATTATGCCATTTTAACCATCTGGTGTATAGTAATGCATCCTTCTTACTTTCAATGTATTACTGGATAGTTTGACCCATATTTTGTATCTCTTTGAACTTCATGGTCATGTTGTTCAATACACCTTTCTCCCTCTAAATGGATATATAGTGAGAATGTCAACCTTTGGGATTTTGACCATAATGTTTATCCAAAACCATAAGTTTCAGATAAATTGACATTTTTGCAATATTTAGCCTTCCCATCAGGAATATAGGCTGTCTCCCCCATTGTTCCAGATCTTATTTGACTTTCAGTAAGATGGATTTTTTTCACGTGTTTTATTTCCAGCTGTTTTGAATTTTTGTATTTTGTACTGTTAGATGAATTTTCCCTTGATCATTTTGTTATTGTCCCTGCTAGCTGATGGGAAGAAATCAGGCATACTAATTTCAAATATCAGATTTCCATGGTTCCAAGGTGTACTTTCCCCTAATACTGAAATACCTTATATTCTTTGAAAATTTTAATATACTTTTTATTTACCTTGAAAACACATTTATTTACCCTGAAAACACATTTTATTTATGATGATACTTATGATTATGATTTATTTATGATATTTATATTTATGAGGAAATAAGACCTATTTTCTATTAATATTTGGATTTTCTAAATAGGTAATCAAATCCATTACTCAGGTTAGTATTGTCTATTTCAGGCAGTTTACTTCGTGTTTCTTTTGTGTTTTACTGGCTAGAACTTTTAACATAGTGTTAAATAGTAGATGGTTGTGGAATTCTCTTGTTTTTGATTTTAATAAGATTGTTGTGTTTTAGGGTTAAATATTGACCTTGCATGTGGTGGAAATATTCTTTTTTTCTTTTTTTTTTTCTTCTTGTCCTCCCCTCAGGTTTGGTGGAAATATTCTTAAGAATGTTAAGAAAGTATTCCTCCATCATTTGTTTACTGGAGATGTTTTAAAAATAAGAAATATATGTTAATTTGTCAAATGTTGTTTGTTGACCTAGTTCTAAGATTTTTCTTACTGGATCTATTTGTGATACATTAGGTTAATAGTTAGCCTAATAGACTATATTCCTGATGCATTCGTATTCTTTCAATATATAGTGCTGAATTTAATTTGCTGGAACATTTTAAAAGGATGTTTGGGGTCATTTGTTACTAAGACTGATGTATAGCATTCTGTCTCCCTCTGGCCGGTTTTTTTTTTTTTTTTTTTTTTTTTTTTTTTTTATTTGTGAGGGTTTGGTGTTAGAGTTATGCTAGTTCTATGTCCGTCTTTTCCTGGAACTTTTGTTTTCTTTCATATTTTTATAGGACTGATCTGCTGCTGAAAGACTTGCCCATGAAATTGGCTGCACTCAGCTTTTTTGGGGTATTTTATTTTATTTTATTTTATTTTGAGACAGTCTCGCTCTGTTGCCTAGGCTGGAGTGCAGTGGTGTGATCTCGGCTCACTGCAACCTCTGCCTCCTGGGTTCAAGCGGTTCTCCTGCCTCAGCCTCCCAAGCAGCTAGGATTACAGGCATCCGCCACTACGCCCAGCTAATTTTTTGTATTTTTAGTAGAGATGTGGTTTCACCACGTTGGCCAGGATGGTCTCAAACCCCTGACCTCAGGTGATCCCCCGGCCTTGGCCTCCCAAAGGGCTAAGATTACAGGCGCGAGTCACTGTGCTCGGCCTTTGGGGTATTTTAAATGTACTTATTCTCTTCTAAAGTTAGTTTTGGGAATTTATATTTTCCTACAAAATTGTCCTGTCTTTAAATTATTTCAGCTTAAGAGTTATTCTACCATTGGACCTGTATTTTTTTTTTTTTTTTATTTGTTTTATTTGTGTTTTCCTCCCTTTGTTTGTGTTATCTTGCTAGAGATTTGTATTTTAGCTTTCAAAGAATTGGCTATTAGATTTGTTCATTCAATTTTTTGATTTGTCTGATTCATCCTACTTTTTGTATTATGTTTTTCTTATTTCTGTTTACCTTAGGCTTGTTTTATTGTCTATTTTCTAACTTAAAGTTTCATATTTGGATTGTTTACTTACTCTTGTGTAGTAATGAAAGCATTTAGTTCTGAGATTTTGCTTGTTCTCTATTTGTTAGATGAGGCTGTTCAAATGTTAACAAAAACCACTAGAAAGTCTGTTATCTTTTCCTTTTAGCCCAGTTTTTGTTTTTTGTTTTTTGTTTTTTTGAGACAGTCTCACTCTACCTCCAGGCCAGAGTGCAGTAGCACGATCTCGGCTCACTGCAACCTCCGCCTCCTGGGTTCAGGTGATTCTCCTGCCTCAGCCTCATGAGTAGCTGGGACTACTACAGGCACGTGTCACAACGCCCAGCTGGTTTTTGTATTTTTATTAGAGACAGTGTGTCATCATGTTGGCCAGGATGGTCTTGATCTCTTGACCTCGTGATCCATCTGCCTCGGCCTCCCAAGTGCTGGGATTACAGGCATGAGCCACCACGCCTGGCCCATTTATTTTTGATTATTGAATTATAACATGCAGAAAGTATACAGATTGTAAGTGTACAGCTCAATGAATTGTCCCAGGGTGAACACATCCATGTACCCAAAATAAAGGCAGAACTCTTCCAGCACTCTAAAAATCCCCTCACAGATCTTAATCACTACCACTGTTTATGTTTTCCAAATTGGAAATACTATCCTGACTTCTAATCTCATAGATCAGTTTACCAATTTTGAACTGTTTGTGAACAGAAGTGTACAAACTGGGCCCATTTGTCTGGCTGATGACTGGCTAATGGGTCTGGCTCGTGATGTTTAGTGTATCCATGTTCTGTGTATTGGTGGTTCATTTCTATTCATGCTGTATAGTATTCCATTGTGTGCTATACTACCAATTTGTCATCCATTCTTCTGTCGATAAATATTTGGTTTATGTTCAGTTTTTGGTGATTATGAAAAAATATGCTCTGAATATTCTAGTACATTTTTGGGCACATGCATTTGTTTCTCTTGGGTGTATATGAGTATGTATGCATATGCACAAAATATATATGAGTGAAACTGCTGGGTCATAAAGGGATGTATATATTCAGTTTTGATATGTTTTGCCAACCAGTTTTATAAACGGAGATACCAATTTGTATTTTCATTAGCATTATATGTGCTTTTCATTTGTTCCACATCCACCCCCAAGAGTTTAAGCCAAGTTACTTAGCCAGTGGATTTAGAAACGCATATATGAAAGCATATGTTACAAATGTATTTTATTTCACCATGGATAAGGATTTGGCCTATTTTGGAAATTTGAGTTTGTCTTTTTTTTTTTTTTTTTTTTTTTTTTTTTTGTTGAGACAGAGTCTCGCTTTGTCGCCCAGACTGGAGTGCAGTGGCCGGATCTCAGCTCACTGCAAGCTCCGCCTCCCGGGTTCACGCCATTCTCCTGCCTCAGCCTCCCGAGTAGCTGGGACTACAGACGCCCGCCACCTCGCCCGGCTAGGTTTTTGTATTTTTTAGTAGAGACGGGGTTTCACCGTGTTAGCCAGGATGGTCTCGATCTCCTGACCTTGTGATCCGCCCGTCTCGGCCTCCCAAAGTGCTGGGATTACAGGCTTGAGCCACCGCGCCCGGCCCGAGTTTGTCTTTTTGATCTGATGTATGATTGAATATTTTATGGGGACTAGAAAAGTCAAAATGTCCTCTCTTTGTAGGTGTCAAAGTATAATAGACATTAGGTTAATTTTATTATGTTCAGATTTTTTATATCAGTACTTTTAATATATCGACTTGACAGAGATAAGGAAAGATTCTCAGTACTTTTGACTGTAAAACCTCTCAGTATTTCTGTCAGTTTCTCTTTTTCTAAGTTTTTCTTTATAAACTTCAGTGTTAATGTTATTTGGCTTAATAGATGGTTTTACATTAATTAGGAATTACATTTTATTGCTCTAATATGGGAAGTGTTTTTTGGATATTAAATTACATATGACTTTTCTTAGTTACAAAAAAAAGGTTGATAATTCATTAGTTATCTTTGCCATAAATGTAGAAATAGTTACATATTCATGTTACCCTATAACAAGAAGTAAAATTCAGTAACAGCAGCAATTATATAGCTAATTACATTCCCAAGTGGTGTTCTGGGATATGTCTGCTATATTAGTACTTCATTTTAATTTCAAAAATGCCTTTCAAGAAGTTGCTAAAATGTATTAACAGGGAAATTTAATGATTTTCAGGTTTTTAAAAATTAACACACATAATTCAGGCATTATTGTGAATTATTGTTTATTGAAAAATTAAGAAAGTTTGTTTAGTCACAGCAGTTTCCGAAAGATGCAAACAAATGAAAAAGGGAAAAACAAAACCCTTCAGTTGAATACAATTTAACACAATACTTTCTGTGATTTCTTTCATACTACCTAAGCATAGAGGTTTTGCTTTTTAAATTGAGATATAATTCCCATCTAGTGAAATGCATATATCTTAAGTGTTTGGTTTGATCAGTTTTGACAAATGCAAATTCTCTGTAATCCATTTGCCTGTCAAAGTATAGAACATTTCTATTATCTCAGAAAATTCTTGTGTGTGCCTTTTCTCAGTTAATCCTTATCCTCTCCACCCAATTCCAGCAACTACTGATTTCGTATTAGTTTGCACATTCTGAAACGTAAAATAAATGGAATCCTACAGGTTGTGCTTTTCTTTTGTTCTGGCTTGTTTCACTCCGTATCTAGCTTGGAGATCCATTCATATTACTATTGACTAGATCAGTAATTCTGATTGCTCCACATTCTTGCCAATATTGGGTGATACTAGTTTTTTTTAAATTTTAATTTTAATCACTCTAATGGGTGTATAGTGTGTACACATAGTTTAATCATAGTGCATATGCAGTCTCCCTCCTACTTCAATGTTTGATATTAACTGAATGATAATTTCTGAGCTTTTGTCATAAGACTTTGTGTGAGTAACGACTGCGGTTTGAATATTTCCTTTGCATGGCCAGTTTGTAAATTAAGTGAGGATCATAAAGCTGAAAGTGAATTTAGAAATCATTTAATAGAAGCTCCTCAGTTTTCAGATGAGCAAACTGACCTAAAACCTTAAGTGACCTATTTAACGATACACAGCAAGCTAATGCTGAATGTTTTTGATCTAATGCTTATTTCTTCCA
Source organism: Macaca thibetana thibetana (assembly GCF_024542745.1). NCBI lineage: Eukaryota > Metazoa > Chordata > Mammalia > Primates > Cercopithecidae > Macaca > Macaca thibetana. The sequence continues at coordinate 59,751,711 of NC_065595.1, forward strand.
AGTTATTTCAGAGATTGTGTTATTTTATTTTCTTTGTAATTAATGGATAGTTTTGTTTCACAGTAGTTTGAGAAAATGCTTGTTTTAGCTGGGTGCAGTGGCTCATGCCTGTAATCCCAGCACTTTGGGAGGCTGAGGTGGGTGGATCACCTGAGGTCAGGAGTTCGAGACTACCTGGCCAACATGGTGAAACCCTGTCTCTACTAGAAATAAAAAAATTAGCTGGGCATAGTGGCGTGCGCCTGTAATCCCAGCTACTCGGGAGGCTGAGGCAGGAGAATTGCTTGAACCCAAGAGGTAGAGGTTGCAGTGAGTCGAGATCTTGCCATTGCACTCCAACCTGGGCAACAAGAGCAAAACTCTGTCTCAAAAAATAAAAAATAAAATAAAATGTTTGTTTTATATGCGTTTGACAAAGGGAAGGAGCTTAAAGTAGGCTCCATCTAAATTCCCTTTTCAGCATTCCTTTTTTTCTCCATATAATGCAAGACCAGGAGAGAAGAAAAGGAAAGGTGGGAACAACTCCGCGGGACTTGCAGTTGAGGGTGTCGTAATAACTCCTTTTAACTGGCTGCTTCCCATTTGAGTGTTAGAATGAACTGAATTCTATTATTTAACTCTGCTTTAATGTTCCTAGGTATGCAGGTGCCTTAAGAGCTTCAGGGGAAATGGCTTCAGCGCAGTATATTACTGCAGGTTTGTATTCTAAATATACTACTTTTTAATAGGAGTAAGACATTTTATTTTTCACTCAAAATCCTTTGCAGTTTCCAGAATGTCTTTTGTAAAACATCACCTCATTAAGCTTGGAGTGTACGTTATACTTAAGTTAAGCAACTTGGTACTTATTTTATCATCCAGATTATAAATCAGTGATGTCTGTCCTTTGTGAAAAATAATCTTTGGATTTTTTTGGTTAAATTATGATTTTGGCTTCAGGTTTGATTTGTGTAATATATCTTTGGGGTTGACTGGGGAGAGCCAGCGACGGGTTTTATCACAATCGATGCATCATTATAAAAGAGGGTCTTAGTGAGTATTGGTGTAAAGAAGTGATGTGTATGAGGAGAAATAGTAATCTTAAAGGATAGAAATAACTGGTTTCTTCATTGCATAAGACAATATACCCCTCACGTAATTTTGGACATTTTAATACTGTTAAGTCTTTGGGTTAGGTCAATAGGGTTTTACAGCCATGCCTTTTTTTTTTTTTTTTTTTTTTGAGACAGAGTCTCGCTCTGTCACCCAGGCTGGAGTGCAGTGGCCGGATCTCAGCTCACTACAAGCTCTGCCTCCCAGGTATACGCCATTCTCCTGCCTCAGCCTCCCAAATAGCTGGGACTACAGGCGCCTGCCACCTCGCCCGGCTAGTTTTTTGTATTTTTAGTAGAGACAGGGTTTCACCGTGTTAGCCAGGCTGGTCTCGATCTCCTGACCTCGTGATCCGCCCGTCTCGGCCTCCCAAAGTGCTGGGATTACAGGCTTGAGCCACCGTGCCCGGCCTTTTATTTTTTTTTTTTTAACTCTTTCTCTAATGGCTTTATTGACATAACGTACATATCATAAATTCTGCCCATTTAAAGTGTATAATTCATTGTTTTTTAGTTTATCCACAGAGTTGTGCAAATTTTACTAAAATGTTAACTTTAGAACATTATCATCCCAAAAAGCAACTTCATAACATCTAGCAGTCACCTCCTTTCCCGTTTCTAGCCCTACCCAAACATTTGTCTGTGTGTTCCTTCTCTCTAGATTTGCCTACTCTGGACTTTTGTACTAAATGGAATTAGATAATGTGTAGTCTCTTGTGACTGGTGTCTTTCACTTAGTATAATGTTTTCAGAATTCATCCACATTGTGGCATGTATCAGTACTTCATTCTTTTTTATTGCTAAATAAGAGTGCCTTGTATGGACATGCCACATATCATTTATCCATTCATCATTGATGGATATTTGGGTTGTTTCTACTTTTTGACTATTACAAATACTCCTGACATTCGTGTACAAGTCTTGGTGTGGACAAATGCTTTCATTTCTCTTTGGTATGTATCTAGGAGTGGAATTAATTGCTGGGTCATATGGTTACTGTATTTAACCTTTTGAGGAACTGCCAGAATTTTCCAAAGGAGCTGCACCATTTTACATTTCCCCCAGAAGGGTATAAGGGTTCGGATTTCTTCGTGTCCTTACCAGCACTTAGTATTATATGTCTTTTTGATTGTAGCCATCCAAGAAGTATGAAGTGTTATCTCACTGTTGTCAACCATTGATTTTTGATATTATAAACAGGTTTCTTTTGTGTCATTTGCAGTTAGAGAGATTTTACTCTAACCTTTTTTCCTAAAGTAGACTTACTTGTTGAAGTTTTTAATGAGAAAGTGTGATCGTTTATATCTACTTCATTTGACAGCTTATGTATCTTAGAATAATTTAGAATTTCAGCAGCTTCTCCAGCATCATATATGCGGCTAATAGTATTGGTGCGATGAAAAATACTGTTCTTTACATTTTTGCTTCTTGACTTTTTAACTTCTTGTTTTGAAATACATCTAAATTTACAGAAAAGTTGTAAGAATTCACCAGTTACTAACTTTTAATTGCATTTGGTTTCTCGTTTTTCCGTTATTCATGTAATTTTTTTCTGAACCATTTTAGAATAAGGTGCCAGACATCAGGTGTTTTATTCCTGAATACCTCAGTATGTATTTCCTAACAATAAGGACATTCATAACCACAAGATAATTCTTAATTTTCAGAATCTGAGCTGGGTGCTGTGGCTCATGCCTGTAATCCCAGCACTTTGGGAGGCTGAGGCGGGCAGATTACTTAAGGCCAGGGATTTGAGACCAGGCTGGCCAACATGGTGAAACCCCGTCTCTACTAAAAATACAAAAATTAGCCGGGTGTGTTGGTACATGTCTGTAATCCCAGCTACTCAGGAGGCTGAGGCACAAGAATAACTTGAACCTGGGAGGCGGAGGTTACAGTTAGCTGAGATTGTGCTACTGCACTTCAGCCTGGGCAACAGACTGCGACACTGTCTCAAAAAACAAACTTTTTTTTTAGAATTTGGGAGTTTCACACAGTACTTTAAAATACAGTCTTTATTCAGATTTTGCCAGCTATCCTAGTATTGTCCATTAAAAATTTTTTTTCCTGCTTCAGGATTCAATTTAAGATCCCACATTGCATTTAGTTGTTATGTCTTACTAGTATCTTTTAATCTACATTTCTTCTTGACCTTTTTCTTTTAAACTGATGAAATACTTTTGAGATGCTCTGTTGATGGTATATACTAGATCTTAAATCATCTGTTTGTTTTTGAGTAGTATATAAAGTATTATTAAAATGTAGGCTTTTATTCAAAAAAATAATTAGCTTAGTAGTGATGCCTAAATTTCAGCCTTCCCTCCAAAAATATTTTTTAAACATTGTGTTCAGTTTTGTTATTCAGTAACATTTTTTTGAGCCCCTGCTTTGTGCTAAGATGCTGTGGTATTTGGTGGGCTCAGTCTGTATAATAATGATAGGTGACATTTCACATCTTGGGTATTAATAAAACATACAAGTTGAGGTAAGCTAGAGGAAGAGTTTTGCTGTACATGAAGCAGAGCAAGGTATGATCACTAGGAAGTCAGCAGAGGAGAAATGGTTCGAACTCCAAGAGAGCAGACTAGTCCATGACTGTGAGATTCATGCTGCTGAGAGGGGTTAAGTGGAAAGAAGGTTTTCTGAAGAAGGTACATTATTAGTAGTTTTGGTTCTTAGCTGTCCAGTAGAGTCAGCTGTTTAAGGACCCAGATTTAAATCTCCAGGAGTTGAGTAGATGAGAACCAATTATAGATTTAAAGGGAGGTAAGTGGGGAGAGGTGACCTGCTATCCTGATCTTGGCAGAGTAGCAGAACGATTACATTATGCCTGTTTGGTCCCTACACAGAGGTTATGTGTTCTTTGTACTGAATTAAAACACCCTGCTTTGTTTGGGAATACAAAGGCTGGCAAGAAGAAAGAGAGAGGCAGGGCTCTGAAGTTGTTTACAACTAGTGATTGCTTTGTAAGGTCTTCTGGTGAATTCTTTAAGATTTAAAAATGATTTCTTTTTTTCTTGTTGAGAGTCCAACAATTGTCAGAGTAGATACACTTAAAAATATTTAAGCGGCTGGGTGTGGTGGCTCACACCTGTAATCCCAGGCTGAAGTGGGGAGATCACAAGGTCAGGAGTTTGAGACCAGCCTGGCCAACATGGTGAAACCCTGTCTCTACTTAAAAAAATGCAAAAATTAGCCAGGCATGGTGGCATGCTCCTGTAATCCCAGCCACTCGGGAGGCTGAGGCAGGAGAATTGCTTGAACCCAGAAGGTGGAGGTTGCAGTGAGCCGAGATCGTGCCGCTGCACTCCAGCCTGGGGAATAGAGCTAGACTCCGTCTCAAAAAAAAAAAAATTAAGTAGGTTTTTGTTTGTATTAATTAAAATTAATTTACAGTCGCATGTATTAAGTATGTGACTATTTTACTAAGGCAATGTTTGCTTTGTCTTTAAGCCCTTAGAGATTTGTTTGATTCCATGGATAAAACTTCTTCCAGTATTCCACCTATTATTCTACTGCAGTTTTTGCACATGGCTTTCCCACAGTTTGCCGAGAAGGGTGAACAAGGACAGTATCTTCAACAGGTAATTAGGGCAAGGTATTTTTCATTCTGTAAATGTAAAACTTAGGTTTCCTACATTTACCATACTTATTGGAACATAGTTCGAAATATAAACATCAGTCTTCTCTAGTTCATGCCAGAGCTGTCTCTTGCCTGGAACCTCAACAGTAGTCTTAACTGATCATCTGGCTTCTGCCTTTGCCCCTTTGCAGTTTCTCTACACAACCCATGGTGTCCTTTTTAAAATGAAGATAGGATTATGTTGGCCCCTTGTTCAGTACTCCCTAGTGATTTCTACCGCAGTCCTAAATCCTCTAGCCCCTGGCTTTTTCTCTGAGTTCATCACTACCACTCTGCCAGTTGCTTGCCCCTCTCCAGCTGCACAGGCTTCCTTAAACCCTTCAAGTGCCCTCTTCCTGCAGGGCCTTTGCTCTTGTTCCTTTGGCTGTCAGACAAGTGCAAGACCAGCTCTCTCACCTCCTTCAGATCTCAGGGCTCCAAGACCAAAGCCTCAGGCTTTCCCTGATGACCTTGTTGAAATAGGACACTTCCCTTCCCCTGATCACTTACTGTTTCCATCCTGCTTTTTTTTCGCTTCATAACCCTTATCTCTACTTGAATTTTATATTTTCACTGCTATTATGCTGAGTATCTAGTACAGTGTTTAGCACAAATTGGAGCTCAGCAGATGTCTGTTGAATGAATAAGCTATTCTAGAATTATTTTTTGGAAGATCATATCTCTTATTTGGCTTAATATTTTTAAAGAAGGAAACCACTCTCTTGCCTAGGAGACAGTGATTATTTTGGAAGAATTTTGTAGATCATTCACTGCCAGGATTACTTACTTTGTCTTTTTTTACATTACAGGATGCTAATGAATGTTGGATACAAATGATGCGAGTATTGCAACAGAAATTGGAAGCCATAGAGGATGATTCTGTTAAAGAGGTAATTGAAATATATTTGTGATTATAGACTTTCATTATATCTTGATTCTTTTTTTAATTTTTTTCCCCGCAAAGGCTTAAAATAAGTTCATCTTAATGGGTAGATGTATATTTAAATACTTTAGATGCTCAATCTGTAGTCAGAATTTGGAAGCTTGCATACGACATTTACATTTAATGTATTATTTATTAAACTTAATTCATTGGTGATTTTTTGTAATGTTTTTTGAAGGATTTTACATTAAGGGACTATATTTTAAAAACTTAAATATGTATTACTAAACTGAATTGTGTGGAAGAAAATATACATTAATATTTATATAAAGTTGGAATTTTTATTTTAATTTTTTGCAGACAGACTCTTCATCTGCATCGGCAGCGACACCTTCTAAAAAGAAAAGTTTAATTGATCAGTTCTTCGGTGTTGAGTTTGAAACTACGTATCCTTATGAGCCAAGATTTGTATAGACTATCTACCTTATTAGAATTGACATAAATAGCATCATTGGCTGATTGATTGGTGGTGGGTAGAAGAAAAATTCTTCAGAGGTTTTTTTGTTTGTTTGTTTTTGTTTGTTCGTTTTTGAGACAGAGTTTCGCTCTTGTCGCCCAGGCTGGAGTGCTATGGTGCGATCTTGGCTCACTGCAACCTCTGCCTCCCGGGTTCAAACAATTCTGCCTCAGCCTCCCAAGTAGCTGGGATTACAGGCGCATGCCACCACGCCCAGTTAATTTTTTGTATTTTTAGTAGAGAGGGGGTTTCACCCTCTTGGCCTGGCTAGTATGGAACTCCTGACTTCAGGTGATCTACCCGCCTTGGCCTCCCGGTGTGAGCCACTGCGCCCAGCCCAGAGGTTTTTATGCCTAAAAAAATACAGTAATGGAAATGAGGAATTTGGAAAAGTATACCTATTGGAGTGACCTTGAAGGATAATGGGATTATTCATTATGTTTTGATTAATATAATTATTCTAATTTATTTCTTGAAGGATATTTATTATTTTTTCCTAAGAACATCTTTAGCAGAGTCTACCTCATTTTCATTCACCTTATAAAGAATTAATTTCTTATATGTCAAGGTGACTGTTAATAATAACTTTTAAAATAAAGAATTTTTTAATTGTATAAAATGGTGTGTATCAACTATATACATGAGATTGAACCAGTTAATAAAACATGAATCAGGAAAGTACTGTTTTCTAGGTCATGGTTAGAAAATCTTAGAAAAAAATTATGTTTATGTACCTTTGGGCTTCTAAGACCATTATAAGACCACACTAAATACCAGTTTATAGTTCAGAGTTTATTGCAGTTTATCTTTTAATACACATTTATTACTCGTTGTTTATAGAATTGTTGGTAGCCAAATGAACATTCTTAAGTATGTTGAAATGAATCTTTATTGGGAGACTAAAATGTTTTAAATGCCAATGAATGATACTATTAATTTTAATGGAATTAGGATAATGTATTATATTCAAGAGTATATAACATATTGAATACCCGTTGGCATATTCCTTATCTTAGTTTACAAAGCATGAAATGTACAGAATCTGAAGAAGAAGAAGTCACCAAAGGAAAGGAAAATCAACTTCAGCTTAGCTGTTTTATCAATCAGGAAGTCAAGTATCTTTTTACAGGACTTAAATTGGTAAGGACAATCACAGTCCATCCTTGTTGTTTGTGAATTCCACATTCGCAAGTAAGCCAAAGTCATTATTCGCTGGGCTTTAATGGTCATTTGTAGACATGTGCAGAGCAACATGCATTTTGAGTTGCCCAATACACACAGTCTCATCTGAGGTCAAACAAGTACTTGGCCGTCTTGTTTCAGCTTGGTAAACAAATACCATTTTAGCAGGAATGTTAGCACCGGTTTTTTTTTTTTTAATTTCTGCTTTTTATTGGTTATTTCACTGTTTAAGATGACCCGCCAAGCATAGGACTGAGTGCTGTCTAGTGTTTCTAAGTGTGGGAAGGCTGTGATATGCCTTACTGAGAAAATACACATGTTAGAGAAGCTTCAGTTGGGCCTGAGTTGTGCTGTTGGCTCTGAGTTCAATGTTACTTAATCAACACAGTATGTGAAATAAGGTGTCTTTAAACAGAAACACACATAAAACAAGGTTATATATTGATTGGTTGATGAAAATCTTGTGATCAAAGGTTGGCGGAATCTAATCCTGTATTTCCCCTAGGAGCAGTGGTTCAGTATTCACTGATTCAGTGCTTGTGGTGACTTTGTAGAACATAATTACTGTCACTATCAAAATCAACTGTGTAGTCAGAAATCAAACAAACTTCAACTAGCTTTTCATTTCATAAACAAAAGCATTATTGACATGGTTGCATATGCTAACAAATATTGGGACATCTCACTTTTTAATCACTGGATGTTCCTGCTTCACACTGAAGAAGCACCTAGTGCTTTGTGCTGTACCTTGCTTTATTTTAAAGCACCCAAGAAATGTTTGTTGAATAATATACATGTTAAGATTGAATTTTTCCTTAGAGTTAGTTGTTTTCATGGGCCCAATAACTTAGTTGAACTATTAACTTTAAGGAAAATTACTTAATCTAAGCTTCTGTTTTCTTACATGAAAATGAGAGTAACTATAGGGTTGTTTGTGGATTTGTGCTCTTAACCATTAAGGGTGATCATATAATGTATTGTCTAAACTAGGACACTTTGGTGGAGAGTGAATGAGGGTCTGTTAGTAATTATGCAGTGTAAACTGGGATTTTTTTGTGCAAATCAGGGCATGTAGTTGTTCTGCCATTGCACTGTCTTGCAGTTGAGGCCCTGGAATTTAAATAACCTAACTGGCTTTTGGCAGAGCCAGAACTAGAACTCGCTTCTTTCGTTATTCAGTTAGTGCTGCTTTTCCAGTGCCATACTAAAGAATGCAGACTCACATAAAATGTTGGCTTCCACTCTGCTGATAAGCCCATGGATAAAACATATGGTTTTGCTTGCTGGCTTACTAATTTGGTATGCTTTGGGGACATGTATATCTCTTGAAGGATCTTCCCATTTGAAGTGCTATCTTTTAATAGTTTTCAAATTGCAGTTCATGTGATTTCACTTTCAAAATCTCTGATAATTAGGATTATTTTATTTTATTTCTTTTTTTTTTCTTTTTTTTCTTTTTTTTTTGAGATGGAGTCTCTCTCTGTCACCCAGGCTGGAGTACAGTGGCGCAATCTCGCTCACTGCAACCTCTGACTCCCAGGTTCAAGCGATTCTCCTGCTTTAGCCTCCCAAGTAGCTGGGACTATATTTGGTATACAAAAATACCAAGTATAGCCACCACGCCTGGCTAATTTTTGGTATTTTTAGTAGAGATAGGGTTTCACCATGTTAGCCTGGATGGTCTCAATCTCCTGACCTCATGATCCGCCCGCCTCGGCCTCCCAAAGTGCTGGGATTACAGGCATGAGCCACTGCCCAGCCAGGATTGTTTATTTTAATTTAAGTTAGCTTCTTCCTAAACACAGTTGTATGAAAAATAAATCATGAATAAAAGAGCTGTTGCAGCATCTAGATATTTGAAGAAGGGCCTGGAGGGCAGAATATTTAAAAATTTTGGTTGATCCTCTTTTCTGTCTCCTCTAACCAGAAGTCTTGAAGGAAGAAAAGTCAGTGAAAAATGATGAGGCATTGGAATAGGTCCTCTGTGCAGAGCAGAGGCCTAGTTTGGGCAGAGGGGTTGGGTTGATAAACACTGAAGCGGGACCTGGATTATGTTGATAAAGAAGATGATTTGTTGTCTGGGGGCTGTCATCTACAGTTTGGGGTAAGTTTGGCAGGGGAAGGGTTGGTAAATGGACATAAGAAGAGAGAGTGAGTCATGTTCTGTCTTATGATACTGAGGGGAGAGTTTTGAGGCAGCGTGGATAAGAACATGGTGACTGTTAAGATAAATTCATTTAAAAACACAAAAGTACTTAACCCCCAGGAGTCAAACCAGGTAAGGCATGATGTGCAAGTTTCAGGATTTACCAGCAAATGAAGTCTCAGTGTTCATCGGAGAGTGTGGAGTGGAGTGCTTTGGGAGGGACTCTCTGGAATGGTATTTTCTTCACAATTTTGTAAAAGTATAGGAAAACCGAACATACCCAGAAGGTCTAGATGATAGTGTATTGGTGATAATATTAAGATTTCACCACATATACTTTCTTGAAAAACATGTATTCCTAAAATGTATTTACTTCCTTTATAACTTTTAAGATGTTTTATCTTTTGTTCTGATAATTCTTGAGTAATTTGGCTTCGTTTCTCTACTGCTTTGCTGCTGAATAAACTTAAAAAGCTACTCCACAGTGATTCCTTTTGTAATGATTAGTAATTTTAAAAAATCAGATGTTAAAAAATTATTATACAAGTGTAACATGCTTAAACATTACCAGTAGGTTATTTTAATTCTAATTTCTTTTTTCTTTATTTTCTTAAAGCAGAGCACATAAATAGTGCTAATTTTTTCTATAACATTAGAAATAGTAGTGACTGTTAAATGTAGAGTATATGCCAAATATTTTACCAGGTTTTCTACATGTGCTGACTGTAATTCTAACAATAGCACTATAACATAGATTACCACTACCACCTTTTCCAAATGATGCCCAGAGGGATAAATACCGTTTTCATTGTTACACAGGCTGTAAGAAGTAGAAAGGTGATCATGCTGGTTAAGATATGTGCAGTAGCTAAAGGCTTTCCCACATCTGTTAGGTTAACAGAGGGTTTCTGTGTTACGACTTTTTTCAAATTTAACAATAATTGATCGGTGCTTATTGGCTTTTATGCATAAAATGTAAAGAACAAGAGTTTCCTGGGTTCTCTTAATTTTCCTCTAGGGTGAATATTCTGATAATAAACAGGAATGACAGAGCTTTGTTATATAAAATACAATATAAAATTCTCTGAATCTAAGCATCATTTGGGGCATAACTAAAAAACATCAAACAGTATTTACACTCGGGAGGAGTCCACAACAGCGTAAATTATTTGATGCCTTATAAGAATTGAACAGTATCTGGAAGTCTTCCCATATTGTCATCATATTGTGTTTCAGTGGTATAAACCCATTGATATACTGTATATTGCCTATTAAGTGGTGCTAGTTTTTAAAAGGCTTAGTGGTGTGATTCTATATTGCAGAAATTTTTTAAACTAATGTTTGGTCTTCTGTTATGTTCTTTTTTAGCGACTTCAGGAAGAAATCACCAAACAGTCTCCAACATTGCAAAGAAATGCCTTGTATATCAAATCTGTAAGTTATGCATTCCTTTCGAAGCCAAATTCCACTTCATTGAAATATTTCCAGTTAATTAATTTTATCCAGTCTTAATTTTTACCACTGAAGAATTAAAACTTGTATGGTATTTTGATGTAATGGGATTTCTTTCCATTTTCTCTCCTTAGTCCAAGATCAGCCGGCTACCTGCTTACTTGACCATTCAGATGGTTCGATTTTTTTATAAAGAGAAGGAATCTGTGAATGCCAAAGTTCTTAAGGTTAGTAATGAACTTTACTTTGTATAAGAAATGTAATTCTTTGAAGGTAATTGCTAACTTACAATTGCTTTCATTATTCCTTTAGGAATAGTTAGGTTCTTTGAAATATTTAGGGGAGATACTAATATTAGACAGGTGATTCTTAACTATGAACGTATATTAGAATGATCTATTTTTTTTTATATTTAATTGTACACACGCCTGGCTTCTCCCTCACCCCCAAACATCTGGGTCTTTGGTGGGGCCTAGGATATTATATTTTTCAAAAGATTCACATATAATTCTGATGACTCTCCTGCACTATGCAGAAATAGTGCCCTAGACCACATCCTCAGCTTCAGGGATACTGATTCAGTAGCTTGGAGAAGGGCCTGAGGTAGGGAGTGATAACACTCTGCACTATATTCTAGGTGGTTCCTTTCTTTCAGGTGAAAGGAGAAAATCATTGGTGCCCAAAGAGTACTTAAATTGTAATCCCTTGATTTAGGATCCAGCCTCAGAATCCAACTGTTTTTGTTGAGTTGTAGTTCTGCTACATCTCCATAGAGTCCCAGGAGGGGCCTATCATTTTAGCCTTTTGAGCTTAAATTCTTAGTATATTTTCCAATATACTTAGCATTGTATGAGAAGAGAAGGTTAAATGTACTTTAAGTATCTAGTGTTGTATACTTTAAATATATACTACTATAAGCTATTGAACTATATCACTATTATTTCTATGTAAAGTTGTATTTCAAACTAAAAAAAAAAAAAAACGTTTATTCCAGTTTGGGAGATCCATTATTTTCACAGCAGCTTGTCTAGTATTTCTGAGATGTTTCTTCTTTCAGGTAAATTTTGGTACTTCCTCTGTGGTTGGTTTTGTGGGTTAGAGTATTTAATGGAAAAACATGTTTTGAAAATTTCTCACCTTAAAAAAGTTAGAACCAGATCATTCTTAAAAATAGGCATTCTTAAGAGGTTTTCAACTGCAGATTTCCAAGTGATTTTCACAGATTTTTATTTTCAACTGTATTTGAATTACGAAAGCATTACTTCAGATGTGTGATACGTTAAGTATCTTTATAAATGTGTTTACACATGTTTTGTTTGTATATAGGATGTTAAATTTCCTCTTATGTTGGATATGTATGAACTGTGTACACCAGAACTTCAGGAGAAAATGGTGGCTTTTCGATCCAAATTCAAGGATCTAGAAGATAAAAAAGTGAATCAGCAGCCAAATACAGTAGGTTCTTACTGCTGACTTTCTAATCTTAGTATCTTAATCTCCCATCAGTGCTCAGCAATTACTCTCTTTTTTTTCCTGCTTCATTTTTCCTTCAGAACTATACTTTGTATAGTATTAATAAAAATGGATGAATCTGTATTACAATTAGCAGGTATACACATCCTCCATATATCAGTGCAGGTCTTTAAAGTTTTGCATGTGTTTTATTTTCCTTTTTTTTTTTTTTTTTTTTTTTTGAGACAGTGTCTCCTTTTGTCACCCAGGTTCACTGCAGTCTCAACCTCCCAGGCTCAAATGATCCTCCCACCTCACCCTCCCAAGTAACTGGGACCAAGGCATGCACCACCATGCCCAGCTAATTTTTTGTATTTTTGATAGAGACAGGGTTTTGCCATGTTGCTCAGACCGGTCTTGAACTCCTGAGCTCAGGTGATCTGCCTGCCTAGGCCTCCCAGAGAGGCCTTTAGGTGTATTTTAGCATGAGAAACAGGAACTCTACTTAGAGTAAATGAGTCCTTTGTGGTAGAATAAGCTTAATATTTTCTTTCCCCCCATAATCTGTAGCTCATACTCCTTTTATACTTATCTCCTCAAAGTACTTCGCATAAAACCTTACCTAGTGTTGACCTTGATACAATCAAAATACAGTACATTTCCATCACCACAAAGATCTTGCGTAATTGCCACAGGGCCACTTTTCTTCTGCCCTACCCTTAATTCCTGACAACTACCAACCTGTTCATTTCTATAATTTTGTCATTTCAAGAAAGTTGGCCAGGCATGGTGGCTAGCGCTAGTAATCCCAGGACTTTGAGAATCTGAGGCAGGAGGATCACTTTAGGCCAGGAGTTCGAGACTGTCCTGGGCAACATAGTGAAACCCTGTCTCTACAAAATATGAAAATTTAAAAAAATCAGCTGGATGTGGTGGCATACATAGGTAGTCCCAGCTACTTGGGAGGCTGAGATGAGAGGATTGCTTTAGGCCAAGAGTTAAATGCTGTAATGAACCATGGTTGTGCCACAGTACTCCAACCTGCATAACAAAGCAAGACCCTGTTTCTAAAAAAAAACACAAACGAAGTAAAAACTCTTCCACTCTTTAATATAACCTTTCTCACTCAGCATAATTCTCTGGAGATTCTTCCAGGGTGTTAACGCATATTGGTCGCTCCTTCCATTTCATTGCTGATCAATATTCCCTGGTTTGAGTTTACCACAATCGGCTTCACCATTCACCTGTTGAAGAACACCTGGATTGTTTCTAGTTTTTGTCTGTGATGAATAAACCTGCTGTAAACATTTGTGTACAGGTTTTAATGTAAACGTAAGTTCCATTTCTCTGGAATGAATGCCTAGGAATGCAATTGTTAGATTGCGTGGTAGTTGCATGTTTAGTTTTTCAAGAAACTGCCAATTATTTTCTAGAGTGGCTGTACCATTTCACATTTCCACCAGCAAGGTGTGACCGATTCACTTTCTCTGCATTCTCACCAGCATTTGGTGGTGTCACTGTTTTTCATTTCAGCCATTGGATAGGTTTATAGTGATACTGTGTTTTCCTTTGCACTTCCCTAGTGACTGATGAAGTTGAGCATGTCTTCATGTGTTTGCTATCTGTATATCCTCTTTTGTGAAATGCTGCTTCTTGTCTTTTCCCTATTTTCTTTTTTTTTTTTTTTTTTTTGAGACAGAGTCTTGCTCTGTCGCCCAAGCTGGAGTGCAGTGGCGCAATCTCGGCTCACTGCAAGCTCCGCCTCCCGGGTTCACGCCATTCTCCTGCCTCAGCCTCCCGAGTAGCTGGGACTACAGGCGCCCGCCACTGCGCCCGGCTAATTTTTTCTATTTTTAGTAGAGACGGGGTTTCACCATGGTCTCGATCTCCTGACCTTGTGATCCGCCCGTCTCGGCCTCCCAAAGTGCTGGGATTACAGGCGTGAGCCACCGCGCCCGGCCTTCCCTATTTTCTAATTGGACTGTTTGTTTTTTTTACTCTTGAATTTTGAGAGTTCTCCATATTCTAGACCTTTGTTGGATATGTGGTTTGTGAATATTTTCTCCTAGCCTGTAGCTTATGTTTTCGTCCTCTTAACGTAGGGTCTTTTGCAGAGGAAAGGTTTTGTAAATTTTTATGAAATCCAGTCTATTTTTTTATTTGGTTGCCTGTGCTATTGGTGTCATATCTGAGAAAGCATTGCCGGGATCGGCTCGGTGGCTCTCACCTGTAATCCCAGCACTTTGAGAGGCCAAGGCAGGCAGATCACTTGAGGTCAGGGGTTTGAGACCAGCCTTGCAAACATGGTGAAACCCTGTCTCTACTAAAAATACAAAAAATTAGCTGGGTGTGGTGGTGCGGACCTATAATCCCAGCTACTTGGGAGGCTGAGGCAGGAGAATCGCTTGAACCTGGGAGGCAGAGGTTGTGAGCTGAGATCACGCCACTGCACTCCAATCTGGGTGACAAAGCGAGACTTCATCTCAAAAAAAAAAAAAACGTCTAGTTCAAGGCCTCAGAGATTTATATGTGTGTTTTTTTCTCAGAGTTCTGTGGTTTTAGTTCTTCCATGTAGATCTTTGATCCATTGAGGGTTAACTTTTTATATAGTGTGAGGTGTGGGTTCAGATTTATTCTTTCGCATGTGAATATCTGGTTGTCTCAGCACCATTTTTTAAGAAGACTGTTGTTTGCCTATCAGATGGTCTTGAAACCTTTGTAGAGATTAATTTGACCATCTGTATGTATGACTGTATTTCTAGACTATTAATTTTATTCCATGGTCTGTATGTCTGTTCTAATGCTCATACCAGACTGTCTTGATTACCGTAGTCTTCTAATGAGGCTTGAAATTGTGAAGTATCAACCTTCACTTTTGTTCTTCTTTTTGAAAGTTATTTTAGCTATTCTGAGTCCCTTGCATTTCCATGTATATTTTAGGATCAGCTTGTCCATTTCTTAAAAAAAGATTGATGGGGATTACATTGAATCTGTGGATCAATTAAAAAGTATTACCATCTTAATAGTATTAAGATGAATCTCAGCACTTTAGGAGGCCAAGGTGGGCAGATTCCTTGAGCCCAGGAGTTTGAGACCAGCCTGGGCAACATGGCGGAACCCTGTCTCTACAAAAAATACAAAAATTAGCCAGGCTTGGTGGCGTGTGCCTGTAGTCCCAGCTGTTCAGAAGGCTAAGGTGGGAGGATCACTTGAGCATGGGAAACGGAGGTCGTAGTGAGCCAAAATGGCGCCACTGCACTCCAGTCTGGGTGACCGAGTAAGACTCTGTCTCAAAAAATAAAAAGTATTAAGTCTTACAATCCGTAAACTTCATGTGTCTTTCTGTTCATTTAGGTCTTTAATTTTTTTTCATAATGTTTTTTAGTTTTCAGTGTACAAGCCTTGGACTTTTTTGGTTAATTTTATTCCTAAATAGTTTATTCTTTTTGATGCTTTTGTAAATGGCATTCCTTTCTTAATTTCATTGTCTAGAGTGGCTAGTAAAGCTAGCGTATAGAAATAAAATGAATTTTTGTATATAGATCTTAAATCCTTGACTTTGCTGAATTTATTAGCTGTTTTTATCCGTTAGTGTTTTGAAGAGAGTATGTAGATTTGGTGTTAATTTTTTTTAAACATTTGATAGAATTGGTGGAACAATCTATGCTTAGATATTTTACTTTCAGGAGCTTTTGTTTATTTTATTTTTATTTATTTTTTTTCTATTGCCTAAACATAGGCAAGCATATTTTCAGGAGTTTTTACATATCAAATTTAATTTCCTTCATAGATACAGGGCTGTTCAAATGATCTATTTCATATTGTATTTATTTCTGTAATTTGTTTTCCCAGAATTGATCCATTTCATAAGCTTATCAAATTTGTATGTAGAGTTGTTTCTAGTATTTATTACCCTTTTGATGTCTGTAGGATGTTTAGTGAGTGAGATCCATCCCGTTTCATTGCTGATATTTGTAATTTGTGTTTGTCCCCCTTGCTTGAGGATTATTAATTTTATTGATCTCGTCAAAGAATTGGCTTTGTTTCATGGATTTTTCTCTATTTTCTGTTTTTAATTGTATTGATTTCTGCTCTTATTTCCTTTATTCTGCTTGCCTTGTGATATAAATTTCTCTTTCAGCAGTGGTTTCACTATATCCTATGAATTTTGATATATATTATTTTCATTCTGTTCTTTGTATTTTTAAAAATTTCTCGAGACTTGCTCTTTGACCATGGATTATTTAGAAGGGCCTAAGTAATTTTCCTGTTATGTTTCTGTTGATTCTAGTTTGATGCCATTGTGGAGAGAGGGCACACTTACTTGATTTAAATTCTATCACATGTATTTATTTATTTGAGACAGTCTTGCTCTGTTGCCCAGGCTGGAGTGCATAGGTACGATCTCGGCTCACTGCAACCTCTGCCTCCTGAGTTCAAGCAATTCTTGTGCCTCAGCCTCCCGAGTAGCTGAGATTACAGGCGACTGCCACCATGCCTGGCTAATTTTTGTATTTTTATTAGACACAGGGTTTCATCATGTTGGCCAGGGTGGTCTTGAGCTCCTGACCTCAAGTGATCTGCCCGCCTCGGCGTGAGCCACTGTACCTGGCCTAAATTATATTAAATTTAAATGTGATTTAGGTATAGACTATTTACATTTAGTGCAATCATTGACGTTAGGGTTTAATTCTGCTTTTTTGATGTTTTGCTTTTTTTTTTTTTTTTTGTCTTCTTGTGGGTTACTTGAACTGTGTTTTAGTATCCTGTACAATGTTTTTAAATGTGCTGCTTTGTATAGTTTTTTCAATGGTTGCTGTAGGTGTTTTCATTCTCTATATAAAAAAGATGTGATTAACCTAGTTGCCATTTTTTGTTGTGGAATCCTTTGACTTCTTGTCATCACAGCTACCTGTAAGCTACTGGCATTGTCTTCATTACCATTATAGTTTTAAAGAACTTTGTGCTGTATACCTAGATAAATTTTTCTCATGTTCCATGCTAAAATGACTTGAAGCAGTGAGTTCCTACTAAGAATCCTTGTCTAATTTAAATCATGCCTCTTTAATATAGGTAAGGCTTTGCTGAAAAATATTTCAGTTTATTTGTGCTGGCGTGGCGAGTGGGCAGGGCTCGGGTGGTTTAATGCAAACTACAGGAATTTAACTTCTCTTGTTACAGAGGTAGTTTTTTCCCCCCACCGCTGTGGTTTGATAGGATTTTGGTAACATTGGGAAATTGGGTTTTCCTTTTCTGCCCTAGAGCACTGTTGAACTGTACTGCTGTATTCACTGGTATGCTCTCACTTTAGTGGTTTAAAATTGGTCATCATGTTCAGGGTGTCTGCTACTGTACTGTAACAAGATTTTATATTGTTCAAGTGTAGGACTGCTGGGTTTACAGTTTTAACTGTAGTTATATCATTTTAGTAATTTGAAAGGTAGACTATTTTGTCTCTGCTTTGCACTGTAGACAGTAAATATTTATGAAATTGAACACTTACAGAGAATTCAAATTTTATTTCCAAAATCATCATTTAAACATTTTTTTCTCCTCAGAGTGACAAAAAGAGTAGTCCCCAGAAAGAAGTTAAGTATGAACCCTTTTCTTTTGCTGATGGTAAGTAACATTTTCATTTTGAGTTATTGTCTGTGTGTCTTTTTAAGGTAAAATTTATGTCTTACCCCATATTTACTTATTCTGATGTCCTTTTCAAACAAAATGTCAGGTTTCTTGAACAATTTACCTTAATATGACATATAGTAAATTTACTCTTGTTGGCATACAGTTTTATGAGTAAGTTACTTCTTAAAACATCAATTATGAAGCCCTAACTATGAGTGCACAATAGTATCTTTTTGGTTTTTTTTTTTTTTTTGAGATGGAGTCTCACTCTGTTGCTCAGGCTGGAGTGCAGTCTAGTGATCTCGGCTCACTGTAAGCTCCGCCTCCCGGGTTCATGCCATTCTCCTGTCTCAGCCTCCCGAGTAGCTGGGACTATAGGTGCCCGCCACCAAACCCGGCTAATTTTTTGTATTTTTAGTAGAGACGGAGTTTTACCGTGTTAGCCAGGATGGTCTCGATCTCCTGACCTTGTGATCTGCCCACCTTGGCCTCCTCAAGTGCTGGGATTTGGACAGTAGTATCTTATTGGATTCTGATAATATAATACTTTCCTAATGTGAACTTTAGAGTTATTGATTGTTACTTAGCTTGAGGAGGCACATATCTATTCATTGTCTATTATTAATGGATTTACATCTTTTTTTTAGATATTGGCTCCAATAATTGTGGATACTATGACTTACAAGCAGTACTAACACACCAGGGAAGGTCTAGTTCTTCAGGTCATTATGTATCATGGGTGAAAAGGAAACAAGGTAATGAGTATTCTTTTTTCAACTGTTCAGTATTATCTTAACAGTTCATTTATTTTATAGCAGTGGTTTTCAAACTTTGGGTCTCAGAACCACTTCACATTCTTGAAGCCCCAAAGAGCTTTGGTTTATGAGGTTTGCCTCTTAATATTTACTGTATTAAAAATTAAAAGTGAGAAATTAAAAAAATTAGTTTTAAAAATGATAGTAATAAGCCCATTACGTATTAATGTAAAAACAAAGTGAGTGAGAAATGGTACTGATTTACATTTTTATGTCTTTCTGTTGTCTGGCTTAAATAGGAGGCAGCTGGGTTCTCCTGTTAGTGTTTGCATTCAGTCTGTTGCATTATCATACATTATGTAGCCTCTGGAAAATTCCAGAGCACACTTGAGAGAATGCAGGTGGAAAAGGCAAGCAGTGCTGTAGTGGTGTCATTGAAGTAGTTGTAACCTGGTGGAACCCCTGCAGTGCCCTTAAGCCTGTGTGGTCACCGGGCCGCATTTGGAGGACTGTTGGTGTGGCCAATGGAGCACTGCTGTGCCTCCGATGACGCTATACCTTTTTTGCAGTGGAACTCAGAGAAGAATCCTGCATAACATTAATTCATCTTCTCCCTGTTATTTAGATGAATGGATTAAGTTTGATGATGACAAAGTCAGCATCGTAACACCAGAAGATATCTTACGGCTTTCTGGTGGTGGAGACTGGCATATTGCTTACGTTCTACTCTATGGGCCTCGCAGAGTTGAAATAATGGAAGAGGAAAGTGAATAGTAGTCTTCATTTTAGCTATTTGTGCTTAGGTGTGAAAATAAATGTTATTTGCTGATCATTTCTATAATCCAGAGCTTTAGAGGAAGACACATAGGTGGTTTTATCTGTTTCCCCTCGTTTGAAACAAAAGAGGACAGAAGCAGACCACTCTGTGCATCAACCTAAAAAATTACAGAAAAGAGAAAATTATCTTTGGATTGTGCTGCCCTGTATAAGGGTGGCAGAAAGACATTTTTTAAAAGCTTATTATTTCTTGCATTATTTTTAAAAATTCTGAGTTGAAATGCCTTTCAACCATTTCTTTCTGTGGTCATTTTTCTTGCTGCCTTTTTCACCCAAGATTCAGCAATCAGATGTTTATTGCACACCTATTACCTATTATTTGTTGTTCTTGCATGGTTCAAACCACCATTCTATAGCCACCCATCCTTTGCCTTATCTAACAAACATTTTTCCAGGAAGGTGGAAAAGGAAGTTTTGCTCTCGTTGTGTAACTCAGTGCTGCTGTCCATCCCATGGAAACATGGGCACAATCAAGTATTTGTCCAGCCTGTTGCAGGCTTTTCATGACTTTAAAATAAATTGTGATCAGTAATAGTACATTTGATTATACATTTATTATTGTGTCTCTCTCTGATGTACTGTGGATTGTATATTTAACTTTGGAATGGCTTTGTAATAATCAATCTTAAGAAAATGTTGACAAGCTCTGGTTGCTTACTTTTAGAAATGAGGACATTTAATAATAATAAAAAAAGGGGGATTAATAGCTTTTGACCTCAAGTCTTTTGTCTTCTGAGTGTTGGAGCTTGGCTGAAGATTCAGATATGTTTAATGCTGTACAGTTTCTGAAGATGGTTATTAACACTGTGCTGTCAAGCATCCATTTGAAAATATTTGTTATCTTCTTTGCCTGCCTGTATTTTACAAAGAAATAATACAAAGTTGTAAAAGTAATGGATTTCTTTGGATGCCAAATGCAGTGATGTTATCAGTCAGATTTGTTCCTTGGCTCAGTTGGTGTTTGTATTTCCTAATTCCCCAAACTTTGGCTGGGCGTGGTGGCTCACGCCTATAATCCCAGCACTTTGGGAGGCCAAGGCAGGTGGATCACTCGAGGCTGAGATTGAGACCAGCCTGGCCACATGGTGAAACCCTGTCTCTACTAATAATACAAAAATTAGCCGGGCGTGGTGGTGCACACCTGTAATCCCAGCTACTTGGGAGGCTGAGGTCGGAGAATTGCTTGAACCCGGAAGGCAGAAGTTGCAGTGAGCTGAGATCACACCACTGCACTGTAGCCTGGGTGACAGAGAGACTCTCTCCAAAAAAAAAAAAAAATCCCCAAATCTTAATGTCTATTTCAGAATTTTAGTGATTTTAAGGTGATAGTAGAAAATACCAAGCATATGAGGTATTTCAATATGATAGGCTTCTTACATTTTAATACATTAGTTACTCATCTTTGTTCCAGGACCCTTGGCTGATTGCTAGGGAAAGGATAAAGCATAGAATACCAGCCAGTTTGGCTCTAATTTTGAGTTATTTATAATAAAGTTTGGGGATTATCATAACATCTCATATCTTTCTTTGTGTATGTTGTTTGAATGCTCTGCAGAGCACAACACTGATAACTATTAAAAATAGAAAACAGCCATTTTACTTTCAAATCTGATGTGATGTAATCTGTGAACACTAGGGGGGATAAAATAAGCATTGCAGGGAAACTTATTTGTAAATAGCTTCCTCACCTAAACTTTGACTTGGCAATCAATACTTTCTACTTCGTGGAGGGGATTAAGAATACAATGGGGAGGAGGAGACCATAAGAATTATAATGATTCATGTATATTTGTATGATGCTTGTAACTTTGCAGTCTTTTTTATTCATTATCTCATTCAGTCAGAACAATTTTATTGAGGACATGAATTTAACAATTAGAATTTAGATTTTCTGACTGTAGCTACTAGATGCTGTAGCTACTAGACCAGGTGAGCTAGGTTTAGAGCAAAGTATATAAGCCTTGTATGGAATATATTAGAATTTTAAAAATTGTAATTCCTTATTATAAAAAGTTTGATTTCATTTTATTTGATCCACAAAAGCATTATTCCAAAGAATTTTTTCAAGTAGAAATGGGAGTTATACCAGTGTCGTTTTAAACTAATAAGGCTATTTTAGAATTCAGCCTTGCCTGTAAGGTCTTTGAGAAGGGAGAATAGGCAGCAAAAAAAAAAAAAAAAGTCTTGATTTCTGAATGTGCCTTATATGCTGTGCCACTCACACCGAGGCCATCTCAGCATTAGAGCTGTGCTAGATCACTGCTTGACTAGCTAGAAGTTAGGCCCAAGTAAGCGCATTTACAGAATAATCTGCACTCAGTAGCCCTTCTTCAGGATTAAAAACGATGATGACCTCATCTTAGAGCCCTAAAGGGAAATGGGAACAGGAAAAGGCGGTGGTACTGTCTTCTGCTACTACTACTTAGTGCTTTGCTGTGTATAGGGTGCTTTCACATACATCTCATTTGAATGTCACAAGAATCCCTGAAGTGATTAAAAGTCTTGAGAGGTCAGGCAATTTTTGTAAGGCTAGAAGGAAAAGTGAGGTTTCAGACTTCATTTCTTTTAAAGTTGGCAAACATTTTCTGTAATGGACAAGATAGATAGATAGTAAATTATTTCAGGCTTTGCAGGCTATGAAGTGTTGCAGCTCCTTACCTTTGCTGTTATAGTGTAGCTGGAGCCATAGACAGTTACGAGTGAGCACAGCTGGGTGCCAGTACAATTTTAACGATCAAGACTCGTGGCAGGCAGAACAAACCATCATTTGTTGATCCTCTGCTTGAAAGCACGAATAAGAACAGAGCAGTCATATGGTTTCAGAAAGTGTTATTCTGGGATTCCAGGATAGCTAAATTTTGTAACTACTAACAGCACACAGGAAACTAATTTGGTATAGGAAACAACATATCCCTAAATAATGCTTATTTAACTTCATTATAAATACATCTACTTAACAAAAATAGATTTTGTGAGGGTCACTTCGTTTAGGTCATTATCTCAACCCACCCTCCTCCCAACCTCCCCAAACTCTGGTTTGAGCCAATATGTGTTCTATTGTTCTTAGAGCACCAGCCGACTGTACAACAATTGTTATAAAAATGTTTATTGTTTACCAAAACCAGTGGACCTCTTATCAAATGCTGCTTGGTAACAAAATCTATCACAGTTTTAATAAAAAGAAAAAAAAGAAGCTAACTATTTGTCTCATTGTCATTAGTTAGACTTTCTGCAAGGTCACTTAATCCAGACTTATTCAGTGCATTAATCAGATTCTCAGGTGTTGCATGAACTCCCTCTTGATCTTGCCAGGCAACCAGGAGCTGCTTAGCTCTCATCTTCATGTCTTCACTGTCACACTCAATCTGCCTAATTTCTGAGTCTTTCATTTCCAAGTAGGGAGCCAGAATCTTCCATTGTTCACCCAGCTTGTTGGCAAATACCTCTATTTGTTCTCCTGTTACAGGTTTGTCTCGCCGAACATCAGGACCTAGAAAACGGACAGAATATAAATTATGTGCAATTCTAAGTATACAACAGAAATGGAAAGCTATGGGGCCAATGAGTTTTATTAACCACCTTTAGTAGACTTTATTTTAAAAGCAAACTATTTTTTATATTCTCCATAAGCTGAATACCACTCTTAATAAGCATGGTCAACAATCAAAGCTAAAGCTGTTACCTCTGTTAAAATTTTGTAGGCTTTCCCTGAAATGAACTGCTCCCCTTCCAATAACCAATAATTAACAAAGGTATGGGTCACCTTCAAATGTATTTTCCTTCCCTTTTAAAGTATCATTACTCCCCAATTTTATTGCATAAAATGTAGTATTTTTCAAGTTATTATTAAGCAATGTTTTACATTCCTCACTGTAAGTCAGAAACAGTTGAGATAAAATGGGAGAAGTTGAGAAGCCGATTAAATAATGTACCTATCAACAAAGAACCCCAATCTTCTTCAATTTTGTTAAATAACCAAGAAAATTAAATTCTTACTTTCATTTTCCTTCAGTAAAGCATCATTATCTTCCTCGTCTTCATCCTCACCTGTTTTTATTTCTTCAGAAGGAGGCTAAAAATGAGAAAGAAGAATGTTTGAAAGAATGCCAGCCTCTGAAGTACGGTAACAAGTACTTTGTTTAGATAAGGATGATTGTGAGATTCCAAGTACAGGGTGCCAGAACCTCACCCCTGAGAGCATTAGACAGTGTCAGGTAAGGATCCTAAGTGGGACTGTCTTCACATGCAGAAGGAGTGAACTTGGTAAGACCCCAGAGTTGGAAAGACTCCCCACCCCCAATCTGGGAAGCAGGAAGGCCGTGAAAAGCACAGTTCCAGGATTTGCAAATACCCAGGGTTTAGTAAAGATGGCCTCAAGGAAGCCAGTAGCAACAGTGTCCTTAAAAGTTTCTGATTCTTATCTTTTACCTTTGATAAAAGACAATATACTGCATTGGCAAACAGGAAAAAATTCCTGTCTGTGTGTATAGGTGCATAACAGTTTACCTAAAGTACCATGAATTTTATATACTTTTTTGAGATGGAGTCTTGCTCTGTCGCCAGGCTGGAGGGCAGTGGCACAATCTTGGCTCACTGCAACCTCTGCCTCCTGGGTTCAAGCAATTCCCTTGCCTCAGCCTCTTCAGCAGCTGGGACTACAGGCACCTGCCACCACGCCTGGCTAATTTTTTATATTTTAGTAGAGACGGGGTTTCACCATGTTGGCCAGGATGGTCTCAATCTCCTGACCTCATGATCTGCCTGCCTAGGCCTCCCAAAGTGCCGGGGTTACAGGCGTGAGCCACCGCGCCCAGCCCTGTTGAACCTTAGTTAAATTACATGCTGTACAGAAAATTATCAGTTACTTCTTTATCAACTCATGTATTTCCTGTAAATGTATATTCCAGTGTGTTTTTCCCTCATTCTAAAACATGGGAGCTTGTGGACCACTGGTTTTCCCACGATTAAGTCAGTTTTTTGCTCACATAGTGATAGCAGTTTTAAAGATGATGTCAACTAAAGGGCATGAAAAGTTGATCTATGGTACTTACCGGTAATTCCTTGGCTAGCTTTATTACCATGTTTTCAAGATATTCTGGTAAACTTTTAAACTGCTGGTTGGTTGGCTGGAAGAAGTGAGGGCTTCTCCGTGCTAATAGTCTCAGGGCTCTCCAACCATAATTTGAATTGTTCACAGCCCTATAAAAAGAGATGTCAGGCTTGTAATTCATAGTTTTGTATTTCTGTATTCCCTTCTGCTTAGTTCTGCCACGTGCAATTCTATATTTAAGGTAAATAGCTCAAAGTACCATTCTTTTGATTGGAATCTTATTCCTCAAGAACTTTTCGGGATGTTGTCCACTGATAATAACAAATCAACAGATACACACATAACTAATAACAGGAACCAACAATGTCTGAAGAGGCAGGCTCATATGAGCAAACACATTTTCAAAGTTCACACATTTTGTTTAATTTTAACAAGTCAACAAGTGTGTGCAGTACTGGCTAGATGCAGTATGTGTACAACAGGAATCATCCATCTGGCTATTCGGAATCCATGAACTGTTCCCTAATGAAGTATAACAATGATCAAGGTGGTATACAATCAGGTGAGAAACAGAAACTGCAGAGAAATTCTAAAGATAATGCTCCAGAAATACGCAATGCTGCAGAAGAAACCAAACCACCAATTTATTCCATTTAAGAGTTTTGGATTGGAAGTCTCTGCCTCCCCTAAGAATAGCAATTTGGTTTATTTGGTCATCTCTTATAAATGAGCGTGTGTTACCTTTAGGATGTGCAGGTACCACTGAAGACTTAACAAAAACTACCCCTAGACATTGAGGACTCTTCCCAAGTCAACACCTGCTGTGAGGCTTTGCCCGAACAGTTAAGAGCCTTCCTCTCTGACATATCTCTGTTTAAACGATTTGATTATTTTAGGCATGTTCAAAATTCACTGTCAATTATATATATCATTTTTCTTATTCTCCACAAAACCCTCTTTGGAGATAATAATTTGAACTATCACTTTAGGAATGAGTCCACCTAGTCTTACGTAACAGTGATAAATATTCTTTAAATTGACAAACACTTGAGCCAGGCACTCAGTAGCTGTGGAGAGTACCTGAGGCACAGTAATGCAGAATGTGTTGGCAGGCATCGCTAGTGATAAACACACAAGGTATAAGATAATTTCATAAGGATGAGGAAAACGAGAAATGAGAAGGTGGTGAGTGCCACCTTCTCATTTGGATAGTGGTAAGTGCCATGAAATAAAAACCACGAGAATGCAAAAGAGGAGACCAGGGAGGGGAAGAGCTTCCAGGGGGACTTAAAGCCATGGGAACCTTGGGGGAAAAGTGGTTCAAGCAAGTGAGACAGTCAAGTGTGAAGGTCCTGACGGGAAAGGGAAAGACGTTTGAAGTGAAGAGCACCAGGCCTGCTGTGGTTAGAGCAGAGGGAAGGCATAGCTACACAGGACAGTATAAGCCAGACCAAGGAGGTTTTTAGACCCTGGGAGGGACTTTGGAACAGGCACTCACTGGAAGATTTTAAGCAGATCAGACTTGGACAGTTATTTTAAAGATCACTGGCTGATACATGGAGCACTGACCACTGCTAGAGAAAACAGTGAAGAGGTCACAGAGGTCACAGTAATTAACAACTCTGGGCACAGGGTCACACTAGTAACGAATATTGAGTGCTAACGACATGCCCTGTATGGTTGAAAGTGAACTGTCTTATTTAATCCTCAGAATAACCCTGTGAAATGGGTACTGTTACTATTTAACAGATGAGGAAAGGGAGGATGGTGATTCAATTATTAAATTAGCCTTAGTCTAATAAGTAAGTGGTAGAGGGGACTGGAACCTATGCATTCTGACAAGAGGCCTCTTGCCTTTAAACCACTACTCTTCGATTCCTATTGAAAGCCATGAGACTGTGGTGTCACCCAGAAGGTTCTAGATAAAGAGGCTAAGACTGAGTCCTGATGTTACTCCAACATTTGAGTTAGGCAGAGGATGAGGAGGCTGAAATGGAATGTGAGGTGGAGTGGGCAGCGAGGGCAAAGGGCAAACAGAAGAACCATGGATTTGGATTCTCATGGACGCCAAGAGAAGAAAACATTATCTAAGGGGAACAGGATAGGTTAAGAGCTGCTGTGAGATACTGTGCTTTGAAGGGTAGAGAGAAAAGAACTAATAGTTGGAGAGAAATGGGGGCCAGGAGTTTTTTTTTTTTCTTATATTTTGAAACAAGGGTGATTCCAAGTCATGCTTAGTTAACAGGAATACTCCTTGAAATCAGGATGTGTCCTAACAGGAACTCCCCTAAGAGAAAAAGCACTACTCTATCCACTGCCTCTCTTAATACACATAATTCCTAAGGAAAAAACAAATCGAATAAAATTAAAATAAGCTAATGAGAAACATTACTTACTTATATTCATTTTCAACCATATTTTCAGGGTCTGCCTGTTCAATGGCTTCTTCAAAGAATTCCTCCAAAGTGGGCATGTATTCCCTGAGCAGTATAAAATAACTAGTGAGGATCACATATATTCTTAATAATAAATACTCATAAAGTGGTGGCAAGACAAGATTCTAATGGCCCCATACTTTTAGTTACAGTTTTGATTACTTGGGAAGTCAGACTTTTAAGGAACTAAAATCCTCAAAACTAAATTCAGAAAGGACAATAAAGAGGGGATAGTCTAATACTAACCACTATCATATAGTATTTACTACATATATTGTATACTTTAATTACACACCATAATATATGAATATGTTGCTACTCAAAGAGGGCAGCCAGGGGATTTTATAGCATTTGAATTTTACCAGCAAATAAGAAACTTTTACATAACGTCCCCATCCATGAATTATTTTTTCTTTAAACCAGAATTAGACCAAAGCTAATAATCAGACCATAATACGATTTCAAGGGTTTAACCTTTAGCTCTTATTTAAATTGTTACCATGGTAGCATTGTTGATTTTTAAAATGCATCTTTCTTGAATTTGTTTTTAGAAATAAAATTTTTATACAGGGACAAGCAAAGAAATGAGATCTCAGGATCAGAAGACATCTTCTAGAATAAAACTATGAAAATGGGCTCTCTAAAAAAAATTATCCCAATATCCATTTGTTTCCTAATGCTATAGATACTATATTCCATTTTATGAACATGCCACAAGTTATCCATGTCCTATCCAGAGATATTTAAGTTGTCTTCCCACTCTTTGCTCTGACAATGTTAAATGGACATTCTTGCACCTGTCTCCTTGTAGATGAACAGATTTCTTTAGGCACTGGGCCTTCAAACTTCCACTGCAACCCACAGTAAGAAACTCATTTTACATTGCAACCCAGTACACACATATATGCAAGTATATGTACCATAGATATAAGTAAAGCTAATGTTTCACAAAAGTACATTTCCTATTTCATTTAAAAAATGCTAGTTTAAATTACTAAACTGACTTTACAAACCACCAATGATTCTCAAACTTAGTTTTTGTTTTTGTTTTTTTTTTGTTTGAGACGGAGTCTCGCTCTGCCGCCCAGGCTGGAGTGCAGTGGCCGGATCTCAGCTCACTGCAAGCTCCGCCTCCCAGGTTCACGCCATTCTCCTGCCTCAGCCTCCGAGTAGCTGGGACTACAGGCGCCCACCACCTCGCCCGGCTAGTTTTTTGTATTTTTTAGTAGAGACGGGGTTTCACCGTGTTAGCCAGGATAGTCTCGATCTCCTGACCTCGTGATCCGCCCGTCTCGGCTTCCCAAAGTGCTGGGATTACAGGCTTGAGCCACCGCGCCCAGCCTCAAACTTAGTTTTTAGAAACACTATTCTGATCAACACACCTACTAGCGGGGCACAGACATCTTTAACATTCAGATAGAGTGGTTGTGTCATCAGACTCCCACCAGCAGCACTGGCAAATTATTTTTATCCATAATTCTTATAGAATCTGGGTATTTTTAAATTACTGAATCTCTTAGCTGTGAAACTGCCCGCTGTAGTTTTTAACTGTACTTCCAGTTACTAGTGAAGTTCAGCATCTTCTCAGAGGTTTATTAAGGTTTCTACTTCTGAATCTGGCTCTTCCTTTGTCCGTTTTTCTACTGGATTGATTTACTCTCATAGATTTGGTAGGAATCTAATTTTATTTATCAATTGTGCTAGAATTTTATCTATTTTTCTTGGTCTTAAAAAAAATCTTTTGATTTTGTTGATCTTCTCCATTGTTTGTTGGCTATTTTTACTGATTTCTAATCTTCTTTTACTTTCTACTTCTATACGTTTACTTTTCCTCTGAATGACTCTCAGTGTTAGACTCTTACTTAGCTTGGTTTTTAGATTCCATTCTTTTTGAAAGTGTGAACACTTAAGGCTCTACCTTTCTCTTCTGTGTTCTACTACGTTAGATCTCAAAGTCTGAACACATAGTGTTTTCACTGTCATTCGGCCCTACATTTTCTAATTTCCATTATGATTTATTCTTTGATTCAAGGATTATTTAGAAGTGTGTTTAAAGCAGTTTTAAGTATTTTTGCTTTTGTTATTCACATATAATTTACAAAAACTTGTGGTTTCTGTAAGACCAAGCCTGTTAATTATTTTGTTAAATTCTAAATGTATTACACTAAGTTTTTTCCACCAAAATTTATTAAATTCTGAGAAAGGTCTGTCAAAATCCTACTAGATGGTGGGTTTTCTGGGTGGTGGATGGTGAAAACTGACCTGGGTCAACTTCTCATTCTAATTTTGTCACATTTTTGAGAACACATTCTTAGAAAATAAAGTTTAAAATGTGTGTATTTCTATTTTTTCCCTTTTATCTTTATGCAATGATTGCCTTTATTTTTAATAATGCTTTCTGCTTTTAAGTCTTTTCTGCCTGATCCGAATATAACTATGCCTTTTAAAATTTACATCTTTTAAAAGTTCTTTCAGTTTCAACCCTTCCATATCTTTATTTTTAAGGTATATTTCTTATAAACATATAGATGGATTAGATGGATCTTTTTTTTTTTTTTTTTTGAGACGGAGTCTCATTCTGTTGCCCAGGCTGGAGTGCAGTGGGCGCAATCTCGGCTCACTGCAAGCTCCGCCTTCTGGGTTCACACCATTCTTCTGCCTCAGCCTCCCAAGGTGCTGGGACTACAGGCGCCCACCACCACGCCCGGCTAATTTTTTGTATTTTTAGTAGAGACAGGGTTTCACCGTGTTAGCCAGGATGGTCTCGATCTCCTAACCTCATGATCCGCCTGCCTAGGCCTCTCAAAGTGCTGGGATTACAGGTGTGAGCCACCGCGCCTGGCCGATGGATCTTTAAAATGTAAACACCAATTTCTGTCTTTGAGCCAGAAAGTCCATTTCCATTTATATTTGAATTTAACCATACTGTTTTGTACTTTGTGTTGTGTTTTCTGAGCTTTTTTTCTCCTCTCCTACTTTCTATTTACTTGCTTAAATTTTCTGTATTTACCTTTTTTACCCCTCAATTTAAAAATTACACATTCCATTTCTTTCACATACTTTACAAGCATGTTTGACTTAACCATAACATTCTTTAATTCTGACCACCCCTTCTTGTCTTACCTGTCACTTTTAGCAAGTTTACCTTTTAAAATAACCCTAAATAATAATTATTACTATTTTATACAATGAATTCTTGATAAGATTTATTCAGATTTCTTCATGTTTACCAAAGTGTCCACACAGTAATCCTTTCTGCAGTTTACTTCTTTCTGGGTTCAGTTTCCTTAAGACAGCTTTTTCACTAGGGACTGTTGATAGTTTCTCATGGTTTTAGTCAATCACTCAATTAACCACAACTGTTTAACTTGTTACAGAATTTCTGAGTTGAATGTTGAAAAAGTAATACTTCTAGAAATGAGAAAATATACTCATTGAATTTACAAAATGGGCAGGTTTAATAGCAGACTAGACATAGGAAAAGCAAGAATTAATGGATTAATGATTAAGAAATCACCCAGAAAGCAATACAGAAGGAGCAAGAGTTGGAAACAATGAGTTAATGATAGTTGAGGAGGTCCAACAAACATCCAATGGCAGAAGAAATAACAGAGAATGCGAAAGACATTTTCAAACACTCATCCCACTGTCTTCTGATTTCTTTGGTTATTCTTGAAGTCAACTGTTAGTTTAACTGTGCTCCTCTGTAGGTTGTTTTTTCTCTCTGGTGACTTTATTATCATGTACAGAGATATGGATTTATTTGGTTTATCCTCCTTAAGTATTATACTTCTTGAACCTATGAATTAATGCCTATTCTTAATAATTGCCTCTTTCCCATTCGCTATTATTTCTTTCTGCCATTAGATGTTTGCTGGACCTCCTCAACTATCATTAAGTCATCGTTTCTAACTCTGCTCCTTCTGTATTGCTTTCTGGGTGATTTCTCAATCATTAATTAACCCATTAATTCTTACTTTACCTATGTCTAGACTGCTATTAAACCTGGCCATTTTGTAAGTTCAGTGACTATATTTTTTCGTTTCTAGAAGTATTACTTGTTTTTCAAGTCTGCCTAGTCCTTTTTGATAGTGCCATATTCCTGTGTTTTCAATTCCTTCTTATTTTGTCTTAATTTTCTGAAATATACTTTTTTTACAGCCTTTATCTTATGGTTTTATTATCTAAAGTGGCCAACTTCTGTTGCTTGTTCTGTTTGCCAATCTTGCTCATGGTGGACTATTTCCCTGAAAGTTTTGTAAGTTTGGATGGTGAACTTATCTTTGGGTTTTATTTTTTTTAACAACCTTGTGAATATAATCTTTAGATTTTTATCTGTGGGAATCTTGTTTAGTTTGGGTTGAAGGGGTGACCTTCAGAAAGATTTTTATTGCCAGCATGGGACTTTCTAGTTCACTGTCTTAGCTTGAGGGTTCCTTTACATTGCTGGTAGGAAAAATTTAAACTGTAACACTGCAAGAGAGCAGACTTATGGGACAATTTCTCAGGGAATACTTTTTCCTGTAACCTATGTGTTGGTAAAAACCGATAAGCTTGTTTCCCGTGCCAGGGAGCATATCCCCACCCTGCCCTTCTTTTACAGATGTGTAGTGCTTCAACAATTTCAGCTTTGTTCAGGGGAAACTCACTCACAAATTCATGCAGGCCTAAGGCCTTTCTGTCCTTTTGTGACTATTAAAACCCAAGTTCGGCTGGGTGCGGTGGCTCACGCCTGGAATCCAAGCACTCTGGGAGGCTGAGGCAGGCAGATCACAAGGTCAGGAGATTGAGACCATCCTGGATAACACGGTGAAACCCCATCTCTACTAAAAATACAAAAAATTAGCCGGGCGTGGTGGCAGGAGCCTGTAGTCCCAGCTACTCGGGAGGCTGAGGCAGGAGAATGGCGTGAACCCAGGAGGAGGAGCTTGAAGTGAGCCGAGATCACGCCACTGCACTCGAGCCTGGGTGACAGAGTGAGACTCCGTCTCAAAAAAAAACAAAACACAAAACCCAAGTTCCCTGGTTCCCAAAGCTGGGATTCATTAGTACTGCTGCCCTAGAACCATATTCTGTTCATAGGCTTACTCTTCTGTTTGTAGTTTTGATTCCTTTTGTGAATCTTTATTTTTTTGTGATTTCTAAAATTATTTTATCAGCTTCGAGGAGTTTTATGGTGGGAAGTTACACTCTGCTGTGCCAAGAGTCAACCACAATAAACTTTTAAATTTCGTTTGAGCTCTGATCATAGCTGAGAAAAGGCTCCATTCTACTCAACTTGGTAAAAGCAACACTTCATTTGAAAAATGTTCAACTTGCCTTGTCTCTGATTTACAGGCTTCCATATTATCAGGACAAAGATTCCAAAGCCTTGTTAACTCCTCACTACAAAACAGACACAGAAATAAATACGTTTTTTATGGACACCATCCTTATGTGCTTTGAAACTGAACAGAAAAACAATACAATGTACATAGTGGATTTGGGGATGTTGATAGTATGAGTTTTACTTTTCTCAATAATTTTTGGTATTTAAAATACCTAAAATTATTCTCTATATGAACATATAATCATTAATTATAATTATGACTAATGATAATTGAATAATCTTTAGTTTTTCCTAAAAATATTCAAGCACAATCTAAAGCAATGATTAGTTAAGTAGAAGGTAAGAGAACTCAAGGATTATGGTACCTTGCAACAACTAGAAGTGAGCTTCATCAATCTAAACAATCCTACTGTCTGAAACGGAAAAAATGGCACAGCCAAGAGACACAGATTTTGGAAGCTGGAGACAAAATGAAGGTTTTATCTGGTGCATGAACCTACATAATGGGCAGTATAGAGAGTGCGGTTTGCTCTGGCTATCTATGTGTGTACCAAACACAAATTCATATTATATTTTGGATGGAGAGTTCTTATAGTAACATCTTCAAAATATAAAAATAAGAACATTCCACATGAAGACAAGTTCACCTACTTTCCCATCAGAATTTTTTTGCTGGGTCCTTTCCCTAGGAAGTCCTCGGGTGCTGTTCTCTTCCGAATTATTCTCGTAGGTTTGGTATCTGATGTTCTGTGGTGAAAAAAAACATACACTATTTTTTGAATTACACATAGATAGCAGAAATAGAAGAATGTTTAATGTAAAATAAAATTTAGTTATTGTTTTCCTCTTAAGATGAAAACTGGCTGGGCATGGTGGTTCATGCCTGTAATCCCAGCACTTTGATGGGCTGAGGTAGGTGGATCACCTGACATCAGAAGTTCGAGACCAGCCTGGCCAACATGGTGAAACCCTGTCTCTACAAAAATACAAAAATTAGCCAGACATGGTGGTAGGTGCCTGCAATCCCAGCAACTCGGGAGGCTGACACATGAGAATCGCTTGAACCCAAGAGGCGGAGGCTACAGTGAGCTGAGATCGCGCCACTGCATTCCAGCCTGAGTGATAGAGACTCCATCTCAAAAAAAAAAAAAAAAAAGATGAAAACTTCATATTATGATAGAACAATTATCAAATATAAGACAAAAATGCCACATTGCAGGGCAAATCACATGGAGTAGATATACAGTATTCTTCTCAATAATATAGATGTTTGTTCCAGGAATTTAATGACAAGAAATTTATGAGGTAAAAAAAATACAGAGGTAAATCAAAGTGGTTGTACTCTTACAGAGTTCAACTTACATTTTTTATATGAAATATATACATGTATCTTTACATGCTATAGTCGTATTGGAGCATATTTTCAAAAGCTTTTCTCATCGTTCTTGTGATGAGTATGTATTTACCTTTCTTTCACAAAACTTGGGCAACCTTCATTTTTCCATGAGTTCCAGTTTTCTTCAGTGTTTAATATATGCTGGGAAAAACAGAGATTACATTTTGGTTAATGGAATCCTCTGAAATTCTGTTTCGTGCTAAGAAGAGGATGTAAACATAAAAAACACATACCTCTACCATCTTTGAAAATCTTTCTCCATCGGGGGGGTTTTCAGATAGTAGCTGTGATTAGAAAGAATATACTAAGCTTTCAACAACTTTCTGCATCATAGGAGTGGTTTGTAGGCAGAGAACCAAGGAGTGTTTGTGGTCTTGTACCTGAGCTTAACTTTATCCTTATTTTCCTATTTGGGGCTGAAACAAAGAAAATCCTAAATTTCCATTTTTTCAATCATGGGTTTGTTGCGTGTTGAACTTACTTGATAAACTGATTTTGTAGTATCTTCAATCCAAAGTGATTGTTCATCAGTTAAAACATAGTTTGAACTAGGGAACAAAGCAATGAAAGCATGCTTGAGTTACAGCAATGCATATCCAATTTTAAGCTTTAAAAAACACAAGGCATGTAACATGTAACTATACTGTGGATAGTGTCAAAAATTACCAAGATAAGAATAGTCACAAATGAAAGGATTATAAGAGAAAATTCTTGCACTTCTTCCTCAAGAGGGTTGGTACTAAAGACATAAAAACATATGCAGGTAATAAAACATTCAATTAATCAATCGGATTCACTATGAACAGAGCAATAAATGTTTCCTAAAATAAGCTGAGTGTGAAATGAAAACCTCTGATTTGATATTAAGATATTTGTATACATGATGCACATTCAGTATGGCATGCTACATTCCTTTAAGGTTCATTCAAAACACAACGAATAAAAACACCCAAACCCTAGAAAAGGCAACAGGCAAACCCAAATTGTTAATAGCCACCACTAACTGAACTCTCACAATGCACTAGGTGATTTAAAGACATCCAATAAATATTGATGGCTAGGATCTGAACACTTTACATACATTATTTACTGAATTCTTGGAACAAATACATGTACATATTAAACACAGACTACAGTGACTCAATGATTTGCCCAAGGCCATAAAGCTTTAATTCAAACCTACGTCTCACTCCAAAGTCCCTGATCTTCCTACAATGCTATACCAAACCTCAAAAATAGATAGAAGGATAAGAAATTACATTTTTTTAGTGTTTACCATGTGCTACTACCTTAAAATGACAAGTCTGAAAGAGCTGCACTGCAGCCAGCAAATGATGAGCCTGGGATTCAAACCCAGCAGGTAGTAAAGTCATTATACAACTAATACTGCATTGCTCAGTGTCCTTAACACAAATATCGTTAAGTAGCAGTGGGCTCCACCTTCAGTTATGGACAGGACAGGAGGAAATGGATGAAGGGATTTAGATAGACAGTAGAGAGCCTAATAAGGTTTTGTGAAACCCCTAAGAAATGAACTCCTTTTTGCTTAAATATTTTATTTGCATCTTTTAGCTTGAATGTCCTACACAGCTCCACACCTTGTGAGATATGTATTACTGGCTTAGTCTACAAATCCGCTTTGGAGGAGGTCTGAGGGAGGTGAGAAGGGAATGATGGAAGTTTGGAGCAGAGACCTCCACCTGCCAATAAAGACGACAACTCCTGGTAAGCCCTGGAATTGGGGCAGGAAAAACTCACACTGACAGATATATTTAACATCTTTTCCTTAATCCTAATATCTAAAAGCCTTCAATATATCAGCTGCAATACATGTGTTTTAGGGATACAACCTTAACATGAAATGGACACAATACAAAAGAAAAATCATAAGCAAGTCCTTTTTTTTCTTGGCTACTGTTTACAAATTATTTACTACCCATATTATCTTACCTTTTGAATTTGACCTGCCCCTTGAGATATTGGAATAAAATGAGATACTGCAACAGGATGTGTCGACGAAAGTTACTGTCACTCAGTTGTAAATCCATCAGCTACTCAAGAAACAAGCAAACACATATGAAAACAACACATTAAAATCAAGTTTTGCCTAAAGGTACAAAATGTGCTACTACAGAAATGGAAGATTCCAATTCAATTTAAAAAACATTTGTTGAGAATTCATTGCACATGAGGCATTACCGCACAAGCCCAAAGACGGTCCAGTCAAGGTTTCACTTAGACTTCTTGACTGTTTTATGCCATGACAGATTCATGTTGGTGGATAACAATGCTCTATCTGTGGTCCTGACATGAGGATAAAATAAGGCAGAAATATAAAAAAGTAAACTGGGCATGGTGGCACAAGCGTATAGTCCCAGCTACTCAGGAAGCTGAGGAGGAGGATCACTTGAACCCAGGAGTTCGAGATCAGCCTGAGCAACATAGCAAGACTCTAAATTAAAAAAAAAAAAAAAAGTAAAAAGTAAAATTGAGGCTACTACTTTCCCACATATGAAGAAATACTGGCTAAAGAAGATATGGATAACAGCACAATATCAACGGGTACCACTCATTTTTGCAGCCCTGTAAGTGCCTGCAACAGAGGTATTAAGAAATTAGAGGTGAAAATCATCTCTGATTAGATGGGCTTTTTTTTTAGCTTTTAGTGAAAACTGCATCATACTTGTATTATCACAGAATCTAGATTAGAAAGGACTTGAAGGTGATTTATGAGGAAGTTCTTCAACGACCCTGCCATCCAGCTGTAAGAATAACTTGCGGGTGACGAAGGAAAGTCATTCTGATTATATGCATGGAGCACTGAAGGAAAGGTGAAGTCTGTAACCACAAACTCACGCTAGTACTGCTTTCAAAAACTACAGTAACAAAGGAAAGCCACGTTCTCCTAAATGAATCACCAGTAAGGCAGCTGGAAGCGTCAGAAATTGGTTTTGGTTCAATGTCCCAAGTTCTGGTGGCTCTGCTTTACATGGTTTGGTACCATTTACTAAGGCCACCTAACACACACAAGCCTCCTTATTCACTAGCAACCCCTTCCACACCGCGGCTCCAGGTCTTAAAAAAAAAAAAATTAATGATCAGCCTTCCCGTCAGGTTTCCCACACTTTTAAGGACTGAATATATTTGATTGTTATTTATATTAACTCTCCTATCCCAAACTGGAAATGTGAATGGCTGGCCATCAGCCTTCCCTTCCTCCAGCCCCTGGGCAACTTGACTGTCTCCACTCAGGCTGTTAGTTCCTTGCCATCAACTCCACGGACAGGCCCACCTCTGCTCCAGCTACCCACTACTGTGGCCACAGCTAGACCTGGGGTTACAGCTTCCCCAGATCTGAAGTCTTTAACTCACAATCCTATCTCACCACCTCTATCCTTCCCAGGTCTCTCACTCAGGTGCTTCCAATATACCTAATATTTGGATCTTACTGAGACTTTAAGGCCCTTTCTATTCTCTACCTGTTAGTCCAATCCTATTTTAGTCTAGATAAGGGGTCAGCAAACCTTTTCCTGAAGTGTGAAATAGTAAATATTTTTATTAATAGGTTATGTGGGCTAAGAGGCATAGTATGGATATTATGTAGGTATTTAAACATCTAAAATATAAGAGATAAAAAAAAAACCAAAACCACCAAAAACAACCAACACGGGTGGCCTGTAGGCTATAATCTGCCAACTCCTGGTCTAGACTTCATGGTTAATCTCTTTGGCTGTTTTCTTGCCAACTTCCTCAACACACTTGTCCCATATTTCTTCTGTCACATCTAGTGAGCACACAGCAACCTTGAATAAACCAACTGTCACCTTCTCTATACCAACTCTCAGGCTTCCAATCTCGGCTGAAAGTGAGGTGCCTGAGTGAATATACCAAATTACACAGCTATGCAGAAGGCACCACTGGTATGTGGTCTCCACCTTAAACATCTGTTTTTAGTCAGCAATCTCTCTTTATTCTTCAAGGTCATTCTCTCTCCTATTCTTCACAGTAATGATTTCAAACCCTTTTCACTTAGCAAAAATACTACTTTACCACTCCTCTTCACTTTCAGTAGATAACTACTTTTGCCTTCAATGAGGAGAAAAATTCATTAAATTGGAAAGCATTTCATTTCTTGGCCCCAAAATGACAAGTCAGCTGCACCCACACCTTTGTTTACCTCATTTCCTTCTGTCACAACTCTTTCATGACTAAAGGTATTCCATCTGGATTACCTTCCATCTGGAATCCCAATATCCCTAATAACTGAGTTCCATCAACTAACTGCCCTGGTTTCTGTATCTACAACCTCTTCTTTCCAAGCTCCTTTCCATAAGCATTACATAACCTCCCTCAAAGATCTCCCACATTCTCACCTCCCCCTTTAATAGCAAAGCTTCTTTAACTGACTACAGGCACTGTTGCCAATCAGCCCCTCAACCTGCTATCATCTGACAGCCTCATCCACTAATCCATTGAAAGTGTTTTTGTTGGTTGGGCGTGGGGGCTCATGCCTGTAACCCCAGCACTTTGGGAGGCTGAGGCGGGCAGATCACGAGGTCAGAAGTTCGAGACTAGCCTGGCCAACATAGTGAAACCCCTCTCTATTAAAAAAAAAAAAAAGTTGGGCGTGGTGGTACACACCCTGTAATTCCAGCTGCTCTGGAGGCTGAGGCAGGAGAATAGCTTAAACCTGAGAGGCGGAGGTTGCAGTGAGCCGAGACCATGCCACTGCACTCCAGCCTGGGCAACAGAGCGAAATTTGGTCTCAGGGCAGGAGAAGTGTTTTGTCAAGATCACCAATGACTTATTTGTTGTTAAATCCTGTGAACACTCTTTATTGTCCTCATCCTACTTGATATGCTTGGCTTCCATGAGTGCCCTGCTTTTCTAGTTTTTCTGTAAACTCACAGGTTACTCTTCAGTCTTCTCCTCATCCCTTCATTCTCCCTTAAACATGGGTTTTCTTCAGGATTTGATTCAATATTTTCTTCTCTTCTCAATCTACACTCTCCCCTCTAGCTCATTTCATATACTCTACAGTTTGAATTACCATTTATAAACTGATAACTCCTACAATATACTCTCTACCTAGATCTTGTTCCTAATCTCCAGATTTGTATACTCAACAACCTATTACACATCTCTACTTGAATGTTCAACTGACACTTGATTGGATTTTACAAAGTAAAACATCAGTTTTCTCCACAAAAGCTGTTCTCCAGTGTTGACTAATTCAATGAGAGGCTCCAACATCCACCCATTTGCCCAAGCAACTCTAGGAAGGCTTCCTGGAGAAAGGAGCATCTAAACTCTCAACAAGGAACAAACCTAAAGATGGAGAGTGGGGGTTGGGGGACGGGGGAGAAAAGGGGGGAGCCAAGTAAGAGACTGGTCTATTTGAAGGACCAAAGTTCAGAGTTCAATACATCTGGAGTAGAGATGTGAACCCCTGGCTTAAAGAGACGAACAAAAGTGGCTAGGTGATGCTTACTAGCTGTTCATTTTATTTTTTTATGTTGAAAGATTTTTCTTGATAGAAACAATGGATTGAAAATAGGAGTCAACAAACCACTGAATCGGGGGTGAAAAGGTCTAATGAGATTCAAGCTAACTGTTTCACATTATACTTAAGGAAACTAGGTCCAGAAAAGTTAAAACTACCTAGGCAAGATTACACAGCTAGTTAGTGACAGAGCTGACAGTGAAACGAATGCACTCAATTGTACCCTTTCCTTCATAATATATACTATCTAGTTCCATTTTTCTTTGCTTATTTAAAAAATTATACCATTTACACTATGTCATAGGTCAAACATTTCATTATTATTAGTTTTAGAAACAGGGTCTCACTCTGTTTCTCAGGCTGGAGTGCAATGGCACCATCACAGCTCACTGCAGCCTTGAACTCGGGGGCTCAAGCAATTCTCTCGCTTCAGCCTCCTGAGTAGCTAGGACAACAGGCATATGCCACAATGCCCAGCTAATTTTTTTCTTTTAAATTTTTTGTAGAGACAGAGTCATACTTTGTTGCCCAGGCTGTTTTGAACTTCTGGCTTCAAGCAATCCTTCAGTCTCAGCTTTACAAAGTGCTGGGATTATGGGTGCAGGCCATCATGCCTGGCCCAAATGTTTCTTTGTAAATGTCTGTGTATCTTGAGCAAAGGGCTTTTATTATCCTTAGCTGTATGTATGTATGTATGTATTTAGTACAGAAGGGTCTTGCTATGTTGCCCAGGCTGAACTTGAACTCCTGGGCCCAAGTGATCCTCCCACCCTGGTCTCCTAAATAGCTGAACTACAGGCATACATCACTGGACAAGGCTACTGTCCTTAGTTTTTATGGCACATCTTAGCTCAGGCCTCAGTTTTCCCAATATTCTAAACCTAAAAAGTCTCATGCTTTTCATTTTAGTCATCCTTACATGCCTTTCTGTCAACCAATTTTACATATAAATAATATTCCTAGGTAAAATTAAAGTATATGAAATCTTCCATTTCTATCAATTTAACACAAAATACTTTAAAAAATGTGTGTTAGAAAACAAAATATTCAGAACATTCTCATTAAAATCTTACCAATTGTCATAACACATCAGGTGAGATCAAATTATCCAATTTTTAAATTATGAAATATTTTAAATGTTCAAAAAGGTATAGTTAAATAATACAATGTTCATGTACCCACTACCCAGTCACATATAAAATCCTAACATTTTTACTTGTTACACATCTGTTAAAGAAACAGAATATCATAGACACTGTTGAAGCTCCCTCTATAACCTCCCTACTTCTATTTCCCTCCCTCCCTCTACTATGGTAACCACTACCATGTATTTCACGGTTAGGATTTTTATACACATTTTATATTACTACATATGTAAACATCTATAAATAATATATGGATGTACTTTGCATTGTTTCAACCTCTATACAATATGTGCTATTGTGCAATTTGCTATTTTCATACAACACTATGTTTGAAATTTACCCATCTTAATACATGTTGCTCTAGTTCAGGGATTGGCAAATCTTTTAAGGACCAGCCAGAAACTATTTTAGGCTCTATGGACTATATATATCTGTCACAACTATTTATCTCTGCTGTTACAGAGCAAAAGCAGTCAGAGACAATCTAAATGAATGAGGGTGGCTGTGTTCCAATAAAAATTATTATTCTTTTTTATTGTTTTGTGAGATAGGGTCTGACTCTGTCACCCAGGTTGGAATGCAGGAGCACGAATATGGCTCACTGCAGCCTTGACCTCCTGGGCTCAAGCGATTCTCCTGCCTCACCCTCCCCTGTAGCTAGGACTACAGGCATATGCCACCACAGTCAGCTCATTGTAATATTTTTTTGTAGAGATGGGGGTATCACTTTGTTGCTCAGGCTGGTCTCAAACTCCTGGTTTCAAGCAATTCTCCTGCCTTGGCCTCCCAAAGTGCTAGGATTACAGTCACCTGAACTGGCCCAATAAAAATTATCTACAAAAACAGATGATATGCCAGATTTGCCAACCCCTGCTATAATTAATCCATTTTCAGTGCTTTATAGAACTATCACATAAAATTATCTTATCACCCAGTCTTCTGCTTGTGAACACTGACACTGTTTCTAAACTTTCATTTACAAATACATCATTTACAGACAATAGTACAGTGAATCTTCTTAGAGATTTCCTTGTGTACATGGGTCCTATGTAGGGGGCCATATTTAGGAACAAATTTTAACTTCACTAGTTTTTACAAAAGTATTCTGCAAAGTGGTTGATTCAATTTATATTTCAACAGTGTATAAAAGTTCTCATTTTCCCACATCTCTGCCAACACTATTATTGTTAGGCTTTTCAATTTTGGCCAGGTTGCTAAGTGTGAAATGGTTATCTCATCATTTTATTTGCACTAGAGAGGCTTAGCAACTTTTGCAAGCTCATTCACTATTCAGTTTTCTACATCTTTAAATGACTTGTTCTTATCATCTTTTCAGTTTTCCATCTGGTTGTCTTTTATCAATGGAATATTCTGAATACTAATCTTTCCTGGTTATATAGGTGGCAAATAATCTTCTCCTAGTCTGTGCCTTGTCTTTTTACTTTGCTTATGGTATCTTTTACTATTCAAGACTTTTACATCTTAATATTAAATCTTAAATATTAAATTGATATTTTTCCCTCACAATTTGTGCTTTTTGTAGCTCAAGAAATCTCTCCCTACTCCAAATTTACATATTTCATATTTTCTTCTAAATGTTTAAAAGTCTTGCCTTTCTCATTCATACTGTCAATTAACCTGGAATTGACTGTACTGAGGTACAGACTGAATTTTAATTTTTCCATATGGATAATTTATTAAGAATAGGCTGGGCCTGGTGGCTCATGCCTGTAACCCCAGCACTTTGGGAGGCTGAGCCGGGCAGATCACCGGAGATTGGGAGTTTGAGACCAGCCTGGCCAACATGGAGAAACCTCATCTCTACTAAAAATATAAAATTACCCAGGCATGGTGGCACATGCCTGTAATCCCAGTTACTCGGGAGGCTGAGGCAAGAGAATCGCTTAAACCCAGGAGGTGGGTTGCAATGAGCTGAGATTGCGCCATTGCACTCACTTGGGCAACAAGAGCGAAACTGTCTCCAAAAAAAAAAAAAAAAAAAACCACAAATAATTCATCCTTTCCTCGCTAGTTTATAATGGAATCTTTTTGTATATTAACCTTTTCTACAATTCAGACTTTCTATTGTTTTAGTTTTCTTCTTCTGTATACTGGTACTAATAATTACCTGTCCTAACTACTATTGCTGTATAGGTCTTAATATCTGACAGGGCAAGTGTTCCTGCTTTCTTCATATTTTTCTTACTCTTGGCTCTCTGCTTTTCCATAGAAACATTAATACTAACTTTTTGAGTTCCCATGAAAAAACCCATTTGGTCTTTATAATAAAACAATTCATATTCCTTTGGGTATAACTTAAATTTAAAAATCCATTTGGATACTGATTCAAAACATGCTGAATCAATAAATCTGGGGAGAAGGGGCACTAGGTCTGTATCTATAAATGTAACGCTGCTCCATTTTTGTAATGTTTCTCTATGAAGACTACGCCTAGGTATTGGAGAGTTTTCACTGCTATTCTGAATAACATGTAATTGATTACTAGTTTATAAGAACACTATTGATGTTTCTCTTGCAATCTTGCTGAAGTTTCATTAGTTCTAACAGTTTCTTGGTTCTCTTGGATTTTTCTCTGCAGACAATTATATTGTCTTCAAATGGGGATAGTTTACTCTTTTCTTTCCAATACTTACAATTCTTATTTCCTTGTTTTTTTCTCTTATTGAAATGGTTAGATCCTCCAGTACGGTGTTGAACAGAAATATGGTTAGTGTCCATCCATGTCTTCTTTTTGGATTTAATGGGAATACTTTTTAAAGTTTCATAATTGTGTATGATGTTTGCAATAGGGTTTTTAAAATCAGTCCTTTTATCAACTCAGAGAACATTCCTTTCTACTTTTTGTATTGAATATTAGATTTTATTGAATTTTCTTGACTTCTGAGCTGATCATACA
Source organism: Macaca thibetana thibetana (assembly GCF_024542745.1). Taxonomy (NCBI): domain Eukaryota; kingdom Metazoa; phylum Chordata; class Mammalia; order Primates; family Cercopithecidae; genus Macaca; species Macaca thibetana. Next base: position 59,795,048 of record NC_065595.1, read on the forward strand.
GATCTTAAAAATCTTTAATCTTTTTTTTTTTTTTTTCCCAGACAGGGTCTTGCTGTGTTGCCCAGGCTGGTCTTGAACTCCTGGGCTCAAGCAATCCTCCAGCCTTGGCCTCCCAAAGTGCTGGGATTACAGGCGTAAGCCAATATGCCCAGCCAATCTGTTGTTCATCTGGCATTATATTCATCTTTCTGATGAACCATACTTACATTCCTAGGATAAACCATATGTCTCTATTTAAAAAAAAAATAACTACTTCATTTGTGAGTTTATAAAACACTTCAATAAATAGAAAACATTCTATTTATATGTGAGACGAATATATATACACGTTTTTCCTTGTTCTGTCCTTATCGGGATTTTAAGTTATAATCTTATATAATGAACTGGGGGGCTTCTCTTTTTCTAACTTCTGAAAATTTTCATTTATGGTAGAAATTATTTATTCTTTGAAGTATTGATAAGATGTGCCTGAAAAACCTCTGGGCCTGATGTCATTCAAAAAGTGTCATTCTGGCTGGTATTTCTTTAATGGTTGTTCATCTATTTAGTTGTTTTTTTTTTTTTTTTTTTTTTTTGAGAGTCTATTTTGGTCATTACATTTTTCTAAAGAATTCCCATTTTATTAGGCTTCAAAATTTATTTGTAGAAGTTGTTCATAATATCCTCTTAATCATTTCAAATATCTCTAATTATGTCAATTTTTACTGTTAATACTGTTTGCTGGTATCTTTTCATTTTCCTTGCACAGGCTCTGGATTTCTTTTTATAACATTTTCTTTTCAAAGAAACAACTTTCAGTTTTGCTGATATATTTTATAGCTTCTCTTATTTCATTAAGTTGTGCTATTATTATTACTTCCATTTTCTTGAGGTTTACTTTGTACTTTTTCTAACTTCTTGAGTTGAATGCTCAATTTGTCACTCCTTCTTGACATTTTTTCCATTAATGCATATGAAGCTTTAACGATCCCTTTACATCTCCCTTTATTTGTAACCCACACTTCTGACATATCATTCTTCCTGTAATTACAATTTTGATATATTTATTACAAATTTGGAATTTCCATTATGATTTCTTCTTTAATTCCTGGGAAATGCATTTTTATGTTTTCATATATTTGCCTCTTTTTAAGCTGTCCTTTTTGCAGCTTTTAGAATTCTAATTTGATGACAGAGAAATGTGGCCAGAGAATCTGTTCTTCATATATAATCTTTGAAATTTGCTGAGAATTTCTTTGTGACCTAGTACATGGTCAAATTTTGTGAATGTTCCACGTATACACAAAAATAAATATATTGCTTCTATTTATTCTGTACTACATCAAGCTTATTACTGTCATTGTTCAAATTTTCCATATACTTAACTAATATTTAGTCAACCTGATCCATCAGAAGCAGTTAAAAATACATACTGTTATTGTGAGCCAACTTCTCATAACTTTGTAAGTTTTTGCTTAATATATTTTGAGGGTATATTGTGAAATACATATAAGTTCATGACACCTTCTTGGTGGTTCATTCCTTTATTATGTAGTATTCCTTGTCCTATTTATACTTTTCCCCTTAAATTCTATTTTATTTGTTATTTATGTAGCTTTCTTTTTGTTGGTATTCGCCTGGTATGTTTCTTTCCATCCTAATATTTCAATCATGAGTTTTGTTTTAGGTAAATATCCCTTGTGGATACAAACTGCTCCATCTTCCATTTATCAAATTTTTCTTGTGTTCTTTTCTTTTCCACCTAAGTTTTAAGCTCTTAGGTCTGCTTTCTTCCTTCTTAGTGAAAATCATGGAATTACGGAACTTGGCTTTGCATAACTAGGAAAGGATAAGATTCTGAGACGCAAATCTCATTAAAAGGAAACTGGTGCCCCCAGAAGACAAATGTACCAATGGCAATTTGGTGCATGGGAAGCTCAGAACATCTGTGTAAATGTGAATTTATGTTTTGCTCTTGAGCCCCCAGTGAGGAAGAGTACACAAAAGGATCGCTACTACTAACCTTGAGTTAGTTCAGAATGTTTTCACTCCTTAAAAGTGCTTTTGTATGACCTCTAGTTGGCCTAATTTAATACTTTTTCCTGTTGACTGAGTGTAGGCTCTTTTTTTTCTTTTACGTGAAAACCCATATGAATTGTGTGTCAGAGAGTGGGTAACAGGGTAGTCTCTGTAACATGACTGCAGGCGTTGCGTGTTTCTCGAAAAAGTCTTGAGTCTATGAAAGGAACACAGCTATACAGTTTCTACAGTATATAGCTGATCAGATTGTGTGTCTTGAGAGATTTCTGGAAAAGTACTAAATCTCTCATGTACTGGATTTTTTTTTTTTTTTTTTTTTTTTGAGACAGAGTCTTGCTCTGTCACCCAGGCTGGCGTGCAGTGGCACAATCGTGGCTCATTACAACCTCTGCCTCCCGGATTCAAGCAATTCTCCTGCCTCAGCCTTCTCAGTAGGTGGGACTATAGGTGCGCACCACCACGCCCAGCTAAATTTTGTATTTTTAGTAGAGATGGGGTTTCACTATGTCGTCCAGGCTGATCTCAAACTCCTGGCCTCAAGTGATCCACTCACCTCCACCTCTCAAAGCACTGGGATTATAGGCATGAGCCACCACACCCGGCTTCACATACTGGATTTCCTTTTTAAATTGCTGAAAGGCACCACTAAGTGCTTACATAATCCTGGACGAGGTGTTAAAATCTGCCCAGACAATTAAGAAATCAAGGCTAAACTGCACATGTTTTGAATATACTCATTTTCTCCCCAGACTAGGAAAAAAAAATATAGGTTCCACAGTTAGTATGTTTACAAATATTTAACTTTAAACTTTAAACTTTTTAAACTTTTAAACAATTTAAACTTTTACTTTTCACAAATGTGTCAGATATTAAGTTAGGATATAGAGGATTAAATTGTAAAATAGTTTTCTACCTGGAATAGTACCTTCCATATAGCTTATTCAATTGAAATAGAAAACACTGGTTTCTTAGAAAAGAATGTATAAACAATTGTATAAAAACAACTACATTATAAATTTAAATAGCATTCCTTCTTTTTTTTTTTTTTTGAGATGGAGTCTCACTCTGTTGCCCAGGCTGGAGTGCAGTGGTGGGATCTCAGCTCACCACAACCTCTGCCTCCCAGGTTCAATGGATTCCCCTGCCTCAGCCTCTAGGGTAGCTGGGATTACAGGCACCTGCCACCACACCCGGCTAATTTTTGTATTTTGTGGAGATGGGGTTTCACCATGTTGGCCTGGCTGGTCTTGAACTCCTGACCTCAAGTGATTTCCCCGCCTTGGCCTCCCAAAGTGCTGGGATTGCAGGCGTGAGCCACTGCGCCCAGCTCTACTTTGTAATAATTCTTTTCAAAGTGTCTTTCAAAAAAAAGTTCTTAAAAAAATGAAAATCTAATTTTAGTTTAAAGACCTCTCAGTGTCCCTGCTGAGTTATAAGATAAAAGGAGATGCCCATTGAAGGCAGGACCTATCAAGTCTCAATCCTTTTATTTAGTAAAAAAGTAACCTGAAGACACAGTCTCAAAGTTTTAAGCAACTTTCTGTACTAATACAGTAATGTGTCACTTACCTACAGGGATACAGTCTAAGAAAGGTGTCATTAGGCAATTTCCCCACTGTGTGAACATCACAGACTGTACTTAACAATAGTATTGCCTACTATACACCTAGGTTATATGGTACAGCCTATGGCTCCTAGGCTACGAACCTGTAGAGCATGTTACTGCACTGAATACTGTAGGCAACTGTAACACAATGGTTAAGGATTTGTGTATCTAAACATAGAAAAGGCAAAGTAAAAATACAGTATTATAATCTATAATCTTACAGAACCACTGTTGTACATGGGGTCCACTGTTGACCAATTATGTGGTCATTATGTGGTGCCATTATGGGGTGCATGACTGTACTGTGAGGTAGACTTAGAAGGCTATAGTATTCCTCAATAAAATAAATACCAAAGATTTAAATTTCATTTTCCTTAATACTCATAGTCAATGTAAAACAAACTCTAATGTTTTACATTAGTGCTATTTGAAAGTTTTCAGTCTAAAAGATGACTTTATGACTTTTCTTTGGTTAAACCACAAGGTAGAAAAAAGATACAAATATAGAATTCTAATAAACATAAGATTTTTCTGCCTTTAAAAGGCTAAAATGAAACTTTCTAATATAGGTTATTTTGTTGTTACCTGTATTATTAATACTTAGGATTATTTACACATAAACATGGGTGAACAACTAAATCAAGCTGTGATTAAACAGCCAGTGTCTATACGTTGGTTTTCATAAATCTCAGACAATACTGAAAATTATATGAATTTACAGAATATTCTTACGCTATCTGGTAAAGTTTTAATACTCTATAGGATCAGAGAGTATTGAAAACATTTCTACAAAAAATTAAAATTCAAACACAGAAAACATAAAAAATCCCTAACATATGATTCTTTTATTTATTTTATTTTATTTTTTTGAGACAGAGTCTCACTCTGTTGCCCAGGCTGGAGTGCAATGGTGTGATCTCAGCTCACTGCAACCTCTGCCTCCTGGGTTTAAGCGATTCTCCTACCTCAGCCTCCCAAGTAGCTGGGATTATAGGCACCTGCCACCATACCCGGCTAATTTTTTGTATTTTTAGTAGAGACAGAGTTTCGCTATGTTGGCCAGGCGGGTCTCAAACGCCTGACCTTAAGTGATCTGCCTGCCTTGGCCTCCCAAAGTGCTGGGACACAGGCGTGAGCCATTGTGCCTGGCCTGATTCATATATTTTTAAACCTATGTATCTCTGACCATACCTTAACATGTTTGCTCTTCGTAACACTCAGGATGAAATAAATCAGTTAATGTTTACATATGAAACATGCTTGATAGAATTGTTTTAAAAACTAATTTTAAAGTTTTAAATAATACTGTTATTAAACACTGATCTATTACAACATGCATATAAAAGTATATTGAAAACTAATAAATACTTGTATATAATAGAGGAGGGAGCCTGATTAACTCACAGAAAAAAATTTTTTTCCTCTGGGTATGAAGTCCATTTATAACCAGGTAATTTTTTTTTTGCCCTCTATAGAGTCTGTCCAGCAGTCCAAAATTATTGTCCGCATCAGAGAACATTTTCTTTTCAAAGGTCTATTAACATTTATAAATATGACTTCGTTATGCTTTTGTGTAATCATGACTATACACTGTTGTAAACATAATAAGAGTTCTCATTTCTAGAGGACCTAAAATTTGTAATGGTCTTTCTGTTATAGTCAGTATTAATTTCTATTACTTTGGCTAATAAGAAGGTTGGGCGGCTTCTCACTCTCTCTCTGCTCTTTATCTTATCAAATAACTAGTCTCCTCTGCTAAGTCTTTCAGCCTTTGCCTCTCTTCAAGATTAGGCTCCAAATTCAGAGCCTACTTTGGCAGTACACCTTCTGCACCCTAACTGCCTTTAGTCTTTCCTAGAGGGCTGCTACTTGGTAGCATCAATCACTTTACTTTCTTATCTTGCTTGTATAACCATGGCTTGACTCACACACAGAGGTTATTCTAAAAATAACAATGGCCGAGTATACTCTAAGTTTTCTAATATGCTCAATGATATTTAAAGAGCTGTTCTATTTGTCAGGACCACAGAGTTCAAAAATGTCAGAACAGAGGGTAGTTCATGCCTTCCGCCCTGAGGACCATTACAAGTCAATTTTATTTATATTAAAAAATGTCAATCATATGAAAAGGTTTTATCTATAGTATTTATCTTTACAGGATGAGTGAAAGCATATGCTAAGACTGACACAACTGTCAGCAAAAGACTTCTAAAGCAGTGATCCCCAACCTTTTTGGCACCAGGGACTGGTTCCATGGAAGACAATTTTTCCACAGACCAGGGGTTATGGGGTAGAGGGAATGGTTTCAGGATGATTCAAGTGCATTACATTTATTGTGCACTTCATTTCTATTATTATTATATTGTAATATATAATGAAATACATATACAGCTCACCATAATGTAGAATCAGTGGGAGCCCTGGGCTTGCTTTCCTGCAACTAGAAGGTCCCATCTGGGGGTGATGAGAGACAGTGACAGATCATCGGGCATTAGATTCTCATAAGGAGCACACAACCTAGATCTCTCATGATCAGTTTACAATAGGGTTCATGTTACTATGGGAATCTAATGCTGCTGCTCATCTGATAGGAAGCGGAGCTCAGGTGGTAATATGAGTGATGGAGAGCAGTTGTAAATACAGATGAAGCTTCACTTGCTTGCCCACCACTCACCTCCTGCTGTGCAGCCCTGTTCCAGAGCTATCTAAAAGCCTCCCATACCAAAAACAACTAATGAGATTAAAAGAAAAATTGTAGGATAGTGGTTAGCCTGCCCACTTGTTAACAGCAGGGTCTTGCTTCTGCCTTCATTTGCTCCTAGCTAAGCTATAGTATATCTTATAGGAGACCTATCTTAGCCTTTACTACATAAAGATTCAACCTCTCAAATGGACATAAAAACTATAAAACATTTAAGGCAGAATGACTGTATGGATAGTTTCTTACTGCCAGGAACTTTTTTTAAAAAAATGACCAAAAGTCCTAACTAGAGGCCTCTTCACGCAATGCAAAGACCAAGCAAAATTGTGAATTTTCTTTTCTCCATGAAAAAGAATGGCCTAATGACCACACTAGGGTCAACAGTACATGACTGTGGGTAACCTCACCCTGGTAACTGCTAGCCACTGAGTATTCCATCTGATCATTCTGGTCATTGAGTCTCAGATGGAAAGCGAGAAGCGTATTATTCTAAAGGACTGGGTAACCCTAAAGCCTATATCTAGTTAGTGTTGTTATACTCTTTCTGTGATAACTTAAAAGATCCAAAAATATATTCCTTTAACCATCATGGTAATACTCATGGTACTTAAATGTTTTGAAATGTTGTTTTACTTTTACATGCTACATAGTACGGAGGGAGGAATCCCTATAATACCAGTGCCTTTTATTTGGTATAAGTTGAACAATTAGAGGTAAAATCCTCCCTTAAAATTTCTGAGTATGACCTTGAACTAACCTTAAAGAACAGATACTTTTCCACTCCATTAAAAAATAAACAACCCAGGTATCTCAGCACTACATTTAGCAAGTAGTATCCCTGAATTATTTTGCTCTGCTAACAAGGGAACTATACTGTTGGGCATTAGTATTTACAATCACACTCTAGGTAGCACAAAAATGTGGCACTTTGTTTCTAGGGGAAACTTCTGTCTTTAAGGAAGGAAGATACGATAATTTACAAAGACACCCATTTTATTTGTAGAACCTCTGCCTACCTGTAGTTGCCACATAACTGGCCTATCTCCAACTATAAAGTTTATATCATCTGGCTGGGCGTAGTGGCTCACGCCTGTAATCCCTGCACTTTCGAAGGCTGAGGCAGGCAGATCACCTGAGGTTGGGAGTTCGAGACCAGCCTGGCCAACATGGCAAAAAAACTTGTCTCTATTAAAAAATACAAAAATTGGCAAGGCGTGGTGTCGGGTGCCTATAATCCCAGCTACTCAGGAGGCTGAGGCACAATAATCGCTTGAACCCAGGATGTAGAAGTTGCAGTGGGCCAAAAAAAAGTGTCTCAAAAAAAAAACACTTTATATCAAACTTGCCAAGTATTATTTCCGGACTATCCCTGAGGAAAAGTCTGACCAGATTCATGTAACAAAACACAATGCTTCTGGATAATAATATTCCCATTGGATGGGGTCACAGGCTCTATTACAGAGATGAAAGATCTAACCTTGTAATGATAAGCACTTTTCTAAACCTATTCACCAGTGAAATGATAGGCTATAGAATTATGCTCCAAATAATCACAGCTTTAGATTTCACTTTAGCTAGCTCTTACTGGCAAGGAATACAGCACCTGTATCCCTGAAAAATCCAGACCTTTCCCATGACTTACCAAATCTATATCAGAAGTTGAAAGTAACATCAGGCCCAAAACTAGCGTATATTTAGGTGTGAAGGCCTTTTTGGGAATCCTAGTATACCACATAAGGTATAGAGATGCTGGAAGGCTTCTTTCAGTGCAGCAGTAAAGCTTACAAAATGTTGCATATTTTTCATGATATAGGTAACGCATTACAAATATTTTCACTTGTATATTAAGTAGTAAACACTAAAAATACACCAAAAAATATGAAGAATGTACAAGGAGGACTGTAAATTTAAGATAAAGTTGTTGCTCAAGGGGCAACAAAGGGAAATGAAGATGCAAAACATTATATGTCTCACATTCTCTTTGGTACTATTTTGTGCCTTTTTCTTATTCCTATGGTAAGTTTTAAGCTTCTCAAAGCTGGTTTTACCTTCCTCGTGGTATTAATTAATGAAATTTCAGAGCTTAATCCTGAAAGTTCATGTTCTAACTGCTGGTGAAAGCAAGTTTACAAAGATTCATAAAAGGAGAGATACTATTAGAAAGCCAAGTGTGATAAAGTGAATGGAGAATTATATAAAAGCATCAATCCCATATTCCAATGTGGAGATTTCTCTGAAAATGTTTAATCCTGCTGTTTTTCATTATTAAAATGTCTTTAGAAATGCTATTTGTTCGGGAGGCGGAGGCAGGAGAATCGCTTGAACCCAGGTGGCAGAGGTTGCAGTGAGCCAAGACCGCGCCATTGCACTCCAGCCTGGGCGACAAAGTGAAACTCCGTCTCAAAAAAAAAAAAAAAAAAAAAAAAAAACTATTAAGACATCCAGATTTTTGAAATAGCTATCATGTCCTGAGAAATGTGGACCTGTAAGTCTTAAAAGTATACAGGTCTTACTGGTTGTTTTATTTTGTAACTTTTTTGCCCTGATAATATTAAACTGACACCTCTGCATTCTAAAAAGTAGATAACCTTGGGAAGTTTCTCTGTTAAGCAAGAAGAGCTTTGGGATTTTCCTCTCCTCTTCCACATAAGGTAGAATAAAACCTTTGAATTCTTTAGTCAACCAAAAGGTTTCTATATTTGTTTCATTTAAATTAACAAATATAGCTGGAGTTTTAAAAATCCAATCTGATAAAGTCTTATTAGGTAAATTAAATCAGTTTATACTTGTTATTACTGACATATTTCTCCCCTCCTTTCTCTTCCTTTTTCCTTCCCTTTCTGCCATTTGCCGGATTTATAAAGTAGCCTAGGTTCCTCCCTGCCTCCCTTTGATCTCTGCTCTTTGAGAGCAACAAGTTGGTTTTCTTTTGGTGGTTACCCTTTTAATATACATGAAAAGGAATATTCAGTATTCCTTTCCTACGCCTGAAGATTACAAGGACTGCCATAATTTTAAATTACTCACGAAACATCTCTGCTTTCCCCTTCCATATTATTACTGTCATCTAGTTAAGTTCCACGTTAATAAAACTTTTTAATCAAAAAAATTTTAAATCATTCATGACTTTTTTGTGTTTATAGTCAATAGTAAATTTACTGTCATATTTTTTAATTTTTGTGCTCACCGTTGCCTTCTGTATCCCACTCCATTCTTATGGGTTCAATTTCCTTCCTCCTGAAGAACATCTTTGAGTAGTTTTTTTCAAAATGAGGGTCACTGAGTGGTAAGTTATCCTGGTCTTTAAACAAAAATGTCTTTCTTTCATCGGCAGTCTTGGGTATATTTAACTTGGTATAAAATTCTAGATTCAATGCCATTTTTCTTTCAGCACTTTAGTATTTCTCTACCGTCTTCTGGTATTAATGGTTGATATCTGTTAGAAATCTGCTAACAGTCAAACCGCTGTACCTTCCCAGTATATCTGTCTTTCTTATCCCTTAGTGGTTTTTAGGTTTTCTCTGAATGCCCACAGTTATGGCATGAGGTACTGAAGAGTAGATTTATCTTTCTTTATCCTGCTTGGCAGTTGTGGCATACTTTTAAGCTGAGGATTTGAGATTTCCTTCAATTCTTTGCAATCCAGTTTCTCTACCATTCCCTCCATTTTCTTCTTTGGAAATCCTACTAGACAGATGTTGGAAATTCCCAATCTATTCACCATGGCTTTTAACTGCTCCTTCACTTAAAAAAAAAAAAAAAAAACTGTGCTGTTTGCTGGATGAAGTTCTCATCACCTTCTTCAGTTCACTAGTTCTTTGTTCATCTATGTCCAGTGTATAGTTTAATTCTGTGTGCTGAGTTTTGGTTTCAATGATTATATTTTTCATTTCCAAGACTCCTGATTAGTTGTGTTGACTGTCCTACTTCATTTCAGCCTGCTTCTGTTTCATGATTTCTTGTTCCTTTTCAATGGATTAAGTTATCAATTATCTTTTTGAGTATCCAAAACATATATGAAGTCTTGGTCAGGCTATATATTTCATCTGGAATAAATATACGTCTATCCCAAGAGTTGATTTTGCTGGTGATCCTTCTTAGCATTAGATTTATGGATTTTGGAATTTTAATTTATCAGAGTTTTGAACAGGAGCCTTTTCTTTTGGGATGTTTGTTTACTTCCTTTCCCCTCCCTCTCTGTATACATCCTTCCCTTTCTAGCAGTTCTGCATCTGCTTCTACCAGGGCCCCTGAGTCCAAAAGTCTAGAATAAGTCTTATGATGACTTCTTAGAGCAGCTGCTTCATAAGTATACTCAGCATATCACATATCTGGTCACTGAGCAAGCAGATGGACACAAAGCTGTCTTTGTTATCCCTAGGCTCACAACTTCCTATAAAACCATAGCCCTTGGCAGAAGACTGGCAATCTTTTTTCTTAGTTTCTTTCCAAAAGTGGATAAAAGTTCCACCCTAGTCCTTGGCTTCAAGAAGCGAAACTGGCTCTGGCCCCTTGTCCCACATGGTGCACATTTAGTCTCTGTTACTTGTAGCCAAATTCCTGGACACCACCACCTGCCTTGGATAGAGAGTCCAGCAGGCCCAGGCTGCAGTTTTGCTCACTACTTGGCATTTCTGGTCCATGAAGATATTTATCTTGTTTGTGGAAGCCCAGCCTTGTCTCTTTTGTTTTCTTGTTTATATTTTACCCGTCATTGCTATGTGTTTGGAGCAAAGGGAGTGAGTCGAAACATAAACTCAATGTGCCATCTTGACTAGAAACTTTACATCATCTTGTAGCATTATATTTGAACAAAATTTACTTTTTAAAATGTATAAATAAGATTAACAAGGAACTTTTAAACCCCTTACTTGTACCTAAATAATAATTATGAAATATTATTTTCATATACAAATTAAATCCTAACTTGACGTTTAAAATATATAGACATGAAAGTAATTAAACTGCATTTATTCCAAAATTAGTCTACAAAACAGACTTAATGTAGAATTACTTTCACCTTTGAAATCAAATTAGTCCTACTTGTGAAAGGAAGAAATGGGACTTTCAAAGTAACATTAATCAGCTTTAACCCAAAGTAAAAATAGGAAACATTTCTATTCAATTTAAGTTAGAAAGGCTGTCAGCTAAACAGAAATAAAACAAGACCATTTCTTATTATGCTTAGTGAGAAAGAAAAACTTATACCTTTTCACTTGTTAAAAATTTTGCAAAATATACATGCTCTCCTCCTGTTTTCAATTCTTCCATCTTTTTTCTTGAGGCCTGAGTATCATCTAATTTATAACTCTTAAAAACAGCTAAAACTTCTTCAGAATACTGCAAAATAAAAATGTTAGTTTTATTCGACATTGTTACCCAAATTTGTTTAGTGCTTTTCTGCATCAAAATGTCTAGAATTTACTCTCAATCATGTATGTATATTGTATATTGTAAGGCACACTAACAATAAAAATTATGGGAATAAAAACTATTGTGGATATTTCACTTGTTGTAAAAGTAGGAACAAGTTCCCTACTCCTAAAGAAATGCGATTTCTTGGCCAGTCGCGGTGGCTCATGCCTGTAATCCCAGCACTTTGGGAGGCTGAGGTGGGCAGGTAACTTGAGATCAGGAGTTTGAGACAAGCCTGGCCAACATGGTGAAACCCTGTCTCAACTAAAAACACAAAAATTAGCCGGGCACCTGTAGTCCCAGCTACTCGGGAGACTGAGGCTAAAGGATCCCTTGAACCTGGGAGGCTCCGTCTCCAAAAAAAAAGAAATATGATTTAAGAAGTTTGTGTAAGGGACAAACAGAGAAGGGAACACTTTTAAGAGTGTATAGGAATTTACCAGTGAAATTGTTTAACTACCTGTAGAAACTCTTATGTATTTCTTGTGCTAAAGACTGAGCAAATAAATTCCATCAAATTCTGTTCAGTTAGAAGACAATTTCAGATTATTTCTCACTAACCACTTAATCTGAATTTGGATGGTGCTGCCCCCACAAAAAATTGCATACAAAACAAAAACTATTAAAAATAACATAACACACACCACGCTACTTTGAGAACTACCTACTTATCTTATATTTTGATTACAACAAAAAAGGATAACTGATCTTTAAGTAGCCAAGAAAAATATAAAAAATTCTTCTAAAACAGGATTGGCAAACTTCTTCCATAAAGGACCAGAGAGTAATTATTTCAGGCTTTGTGGCCTTTATAGTCTCAGTTGCAACTACTCAGCTGTGCCATTATAGTGCAAAAACAGCCACAGGTAAGTGGAGGTCATGGTAGTATTCCAATAAACCTTTGTTTACAAGCAGTAGGTCAGATCTGGCCCAGGGCCATGACTTGAGGACTTCTGTTTCAACAAGACAGCTAAAATAATTTTGTACAAAGACAGAATATATTCTGCAAAATATCATCAATTTATGTTGATAACACTCATTATATTCCAAAAAAGCAAGGCTGTAATGACTTTTAAATATCCGATTCTTACACACTACTTCACAATAATAGTGGTTTAAATATTAATTTGTAATTTAGCTTGTTATGAAATTAGTATAAAAATGTAAGAGGTAGAATAAAATAGTGAAAAGTATGTTAGACAAGGGTAAGTTTTAGCTCTATCACTGGCTATAAAATACTAGGCTTCTGACAGTCTGTCACTGGCAACTCACCTTGAGAAAAGTTTTCCATGAAATCTTCTCATAGCATTGCACGGGGTTCCTGAAGTAATCCTGAAGTGACCAGAATTTTCGATACAGGTTGTAATCAATTGGAATAGAGCTAATAAAATAAATGTTACATTACATAAATCATTTAAATTCTTTTACAAATATCTAAATATTCTTAGCTTTGGTCACAAACCATTTTCAGAAGCTAATGAAAGTTATCAGAAAAGTACACATTCACAAATACTTATATAAACTTTTACAAATCATTTTAGGGAACTCACAGACCCCAACAGACTCTCTTTATCTACACTGGTGGAGCCCCTGAATTTTGGTAGGACACATGGTTATTCAGAATTAAAGATTATGTTTCCCAACCAATCTTGCTGCTAGTATGATCATGTGATTAAATTCTGGCCAATCAGTTGGGAGCAGAAGTCATATGTGCAACTTTTGGGCCATATTTTATCACTGGCCTTTTCCTCTTCCTGCTGGCTAGAATGTAGATGTGAGAGTGAGCCACCCTGCACTACAGGAAAAACGGCAAACACCAAGAGATGATAGAAGAAGAAGGTAGAAGAAACCAGGGTCTAGGCAATCTCACTGAGCAGCGCTCCCTTACCAGCCTTGGACTGCCTGCTTCTAGACTTCGATATGAGGGGGAAAAAATCAACTTTTATGTTGTTTAAACCGATGTTAATCTGAATCTATGTTAACAGTCACTAACTAATAATATATCCTAAGAAGCATTAGTATGAGATAAACATATATGGAACATATCAAGTTAGCATCACAAAAATAAGCCCTTTCTCTAGTGACTTTATTATGGCACTACTAATTCAACTTCTAATCTTGATATGTCACAAATCTACAGTGTCAATACATATTCTTTTAATTTTTTTTTTGTTTTTAAAGGAGTCTCACTGTTGCCCAGGCTGGAGTAGGGGGCAGTGGTGTGATCTTGGCTCACTGCAAGCTCTGCCTCCCGGGTTCAAGCAATTGTCCTGCCTCAGCCTCCTGAGTAGCTGGGACTACAGGTGCCCACCACCACGCCCAGCTGATTTTTTGTATTTTTAGTAGAGACAGGGTTTCATCATGTTAGCCAGGATGGTCTCAAGCTCCTGACTTCGTGATCCGCCCACCTCAGCCTCCCAAAGTGCTAGGATTACAGGCGTGAGCCACTGTGCGGCCTATTCTTTTAATTTTTAAAACAGCTAATATCTGATAAATGGCTAGTATGTGAGGCACGTGAAAATCAACAGTGAAGAACACTGACAACTTTTAACTAACCAAAATCTAAATCTAGTTCTTGCCAAAGCTTTCATCAAGAATTAGTAGTATCTGAAAGAATCTAATGGGCAGGTTTACTTTCACTCTTCCTAAACTTTTCCCTAGTAACAACTCGGAAAGTAGGAAAACAATGATCTGCACATTAACTTCTCTCTATAATTAAAGCAGCTTAACTGATTTACAACAATAAGATTATACCTCTGGGTTTTCTATGAATTGGGTTTTTTAAAAAAAAGCCACAGCCTGGGCGTGGTGGTTCATGCCTGTAATCCCAGCACTTTGAGAGGCTGAGGCGGGCGGATCACGAGGTCAGGAGTTCGAGACCAGCCTGATCAATATGATGAAACCCCATCTCTACTAAAAATACAAAAACTACCCAGGCGTGGTAGTGCGTGCCTGTAATCCCAGCTTCTCAGGAGGCTGAGGCAGAAGAACCACTTGAACCCAGGAGGTAGAGCTTGCAGTGAGCTGAGACTGCGGCACTGTACTCCAGCCTGGGTGACAGAGCGAGACTCCGTCTCAAAAAACAAACAAACCAAAAACAAAACAAAACAAAACAAAAAGCCACAAAAAGAACATTACCTAAAACATTAAATAGAGAAAAGAAACAGCACTATATAAATTATTTACATCCATGAAAGAACAAGAACCAGTATTTGTATAGTTCCACATTTGATAAAGAATGTTTTTGAAGTGCCTGTGCACACACACACACTAACAAAATGTTACTCAGTTACAACATGTAAGATTGAATATAATACCTCTTGAAATGTAGTACCAGGAAAGTTTGTCTCTTAAAAATGGGGCTAGTTCTAACAGAGAATGAGAATCACGCAACCATTATATGTCCCTTTTGTCTCAATTGATAAGAACTTCACATCTAATTTAATGCTTGATACCAATAACAATGTTATTCCAAGTTGCTAATTACCATCTCCTACCTGTAAAGGCTTTTGATCTCTTCCCTTTTATCTTTAATTGGCTTGGTGGGTATCTGAGGCGTCTCACAGAATAAATTTTGAAGTTGTGTTAAATATTACTGTTAGGCAGTTTTTATAGTTGAGGCATTAATATATTTTTTAAAACTTAAAGTCCCCTCTCCTAGATGCTGTCCCTTGCTCTTTTCCTTCACAGCTGAATAAAATTCTTCAGAGTTGTCTATACTCCATGTCACCACTTCATTACCTTCCCATTCACTCTTCAGCCCACTTGCAATTTGCCTTCCACCTTCACCACTCTACAGAAACTTCTGAATTTTCTGTTTATCCACACAAAGCAAATGTAACCATTTATTGTATTTGCAAATAATAACAAATCAGAGACCCAGTTACTATGTAAAATAGAATGTCTTGTAACTATTTTAACCAAAATACTCTGGAAAATTTGATAAAGTTTTTAAAATGTTGAGCTATTTTATAGGATGTTACACATTGAAATTTCTTAACAAAATGTTTACTGGTGTATTTCAGCCAAATCTGAATGGACTTCATATTGTAGGTACATGGGTAATGTGCTCCGTTTTGTAAATTACAGTGCCTAAGACCATCTGCTGTTTACAAAGTAATTCCTCATATATTTTCTCCCTCTATTCAACATTAGTGACTGTGACAGAGAGAGGCAGCTGAGTGTTAAGTCTTATTTAAGGGATTTACAAACATAACCAATAGGGATGAACTGTCTATACAGTCTTAGGCAAAATCTAATTAGACAAAACTGCATTGGTCGGTGTCTTTGGGGCCATTTACACTTCAGGTGACTCATTATCTTGTAGCCTACTAACTTGCCCCAGAGCCCTGATGTTGCTCAGGCCAGACCCTAAAGCCTATTCCATCCATGCATAATGAATAAATATGTCTCTAAAAAAAAAAATAACGATAACAAATAATAGCTACTAGACACTGAATAGACAATATTCTAAGTGCTTTACACTTACCACTACATATAAACAGTTAGTGCCTTAATAGACTATTTCTGATCATCGTCTTATTTAATCCTCTTAACTGTAGAGTGTAGGTGGCATTACTACATTTTAAAGATGTTGAAACATGACTAGGAAGTATTGGAGTTAAGCTTGGAGCCACACCACTTCTAATGTTTCTTCTGGAGATGTGTTTGAATTTGAAATCTGGGATGCCAGAAACACAGGGCAGATACAGGAATCCCATCTTGATCTTCTAAACAGTAATGGAAATTCTTTCAATTATAACTAATGACTCTCATCATCTCAGACACCTGGAAGAGTGCCAGTGAAGGAAAATTTTCCTTAATACCTTCTCTTTTCTCTTGCTTATTGCTTCTAAGCCAGCGCTAGGAAGAAATTATGGCAGGTCTTCAAATAATGATGTTTCCTTCAATATTGCTTTATTGTAACGTTGATGAGGGGAAAAAAAATGGATTCCTGGCTGGGGCCATGGTCTATGTGAAGTTTGTGTATTCTCCCTATGTCTCTGTGGGTTTTCTCTAGGTAGTCAGATTCCCTCCTCCATTCCAAAGAGGTGTACATGAAAATAACTGGCATGTCTAAATGGTTCCAGGATGAGTGAGTGTGGGTGTGTGGGTATACACACCATGAGCGGATGGCGTCCTGTACAGGGTTGGTTCCCGCCCTGCGCTCTGAGTTGCTGTGACAGGCTCTGGCCACCCGCAACCTTAAACTGGAATAACTAGGCAAATAATTATCTTACTTGTTTTTATTAATCTTTCTCAAATGCATGTATAGCTCACATTTATTCAATGTTTAATAACAGAAGCATTTTCATCTTTATCTAGGAGATTGGTGATTGTTTTTGTGACTAGAAATAGGCCATAGGAACCTAACTTTTGTTTATTAGCCTATGGGGAAAATTGGTTTCATTATACATCGTTTCACTTAATGTTGCAGTTTCTAGAACCTATCTATGCCACTGAGGATTGCTTCTGGAAAGAAAGCACAGGGCTATAGAGGAGGAGATAAGAAACAGTTTTAAGAGCAAGGGGAGAGAAGGTGGAAAGGCTTCTTAACCTGCCTATTTCATTCAAAGTTGGCCCAATACACACAGGCACTGGGTCCACAAGTTTAATAGAAGGGATTAAGGGGAGGAGCTCCCACGGCTGCCTGTGGTTGGCTTTTCAAATGCTGGGATGATGCATAGGGTAGGCTATATAAACAATGAACTGTCTGTACTTAATATAGAAACCAGCGGATAAAGCCCGTTAGTGATTTAGGATTTATTATTTTAAGTAATATGCATGAAAATTACAAATGAAAGAAATTTCTTATAATTTCTTTCCTCCTTGCCTATATCCTCACCCCAGAGAGGATACTCAATAAATTAAGAGATTACCTCTGTAAGTCAAAAAGCTTAAGCTCTGAAAACTCACCACGTTGTTGGAGCTTCCTCATCTCCCATTTCACCTTCTTCTACATCCATTCCTTCTTCTCTATCTTCAGTGTGCTACATTGAAAAAAAATGTATAGCCTGTCATGAAGCAGTCATCAGACAGGAGATAAATACTAGAATAATAGGTCAGCTACACATTCCTAGGCAACCCCCAGTTAGAGAAGTCTAGTCACTAACTATCTAGACCTATAGTTAATCTGTAAGGCAATCAGAATTTTACCTGACGGACAGAAGAACTCAAGAGCAGTATGACAATGATATAACACAATCATGAAGACAGTAGAAAGTTTCAAATTTGCATTTCTAAACATAATCAATAGATTCCCTCTGGGAATAAAGGCCTAAATGTTTTGGAAACGCACAAAGACAGTTCAACAATAAAATGAGCAAATAGCATGAATAGGTAATTCACAGAAGAAAAATAAATCCCAATCAACATATAAGAAGTTCCTTAACACCAATAATGATCAACAAAATGTAATTAAAACTAAGAAGACTTATTTTTCAAATATATACATCAATTAAGCCAATATTTTAAAAAAATTGATAATTCACACTGTTGGGGTGAGGCTGTGGGGAAAAAGGGAAGGCATTCTCCATGTGCCACTGGTGGCTGTATAAATTGGTATAACCTCTTTGAGAAGTAACCAGGAAATAGCTATTGAAATATGAAATATGCATATATTTTAACCCAGTAATTTTACTTACTGGAATTTATCCTAAAAAGACATCTGCATAATTGATGTAGATGATGCAGACTGATGCAATATTATACACTACCTGGACACTAACTTTTTTTTTCACTATCAGACATAATCTAAATGCCCACAGGCAGAGAAATGTGATATATCCACTCTGATATATCCATTTACCAAGGGCCATTTAAAAATGAAGATAAATCTAAATCTTAAAGGAAGAAAGTGAATTTCAGAATAGTATGAATGACCTCATTTTGGAGAAAAACAACATGTTTGTACATATACCCAAAAAGTCCTGGTATGGTGAGACACAGAATGCTATGAGTGGTTACAGAAATAATAAAAATTTATAGAAAAAATACATATTCTGCAAAAAATAACCCAACGTTTAAAACAGAAAGTACATCTATTCTATAATCTACCTTATGATTAACACTATCAAAACAGAAAGTACAGCTACTTCGTTAATCCACTTTAATAGAAAGCTATGCCACAATCTACCATGGTCTCCCTTGGATTACAGAATAACTGTACAGTCTATTTTAAACACTGCTTGAATTTTTTACATACAAAACATTATTTCTGTAAGTTGGAAATAAAGTCAAAAGTTTTTAAATTTTTGATGACTTATAGGCTCGTTTATATGATTTTTTTTTTTTTTTTTTTTTTTTTTTGAGGCAGGGCCTCCCTCTGTCACCCAGGCTGGAGTATAGTGGCATGATCAAGGCTCACTGCAGCTTGACCTCCCTGGGCTCAGGTGATTCGCCCACCTCAGCCTCTCAGGTATGCTCTGCTAATTGTACTTCTTTTATAGAAATGGGGATTTGCCATGTTGCCCAGGCTGGTCTTGAACTCTTATGCTCAAGTGATCTGCCCATCTCAGCCTCCCAAAGTGCTGGGATTACAAGTGTGAGCCACTGTGCCTGGCCCCACATAAGTTATCTTAATAACAAACCTGTAAATACGTTATCTGAGAAGGTTTCAAATCAGCCTCACCTTCTGACCCAGGGTGCTTTCCTGCTCATTGGTATTGAAAACAGTGACATTTTCCAGATTAAACTGACTCTGTAAGTTAAGACCTAGTAAAAAAAAAAAAAAACCAAAGAAGATTCAAAGCAAGTCCAGTGACACCTAAACTTACGTACGAATGTAACTTGTGTCATAATCAAAACTACAAAATGCTAAATCCATAATTAAAGAGCAGTCAAAATGAACACATTTGATTTTCAAATCCTTTCAAAACTTCATTTCTTAAAAGTACCTTTGGAGTATGGGCATACCTTGTTTTGTTGCTCTTCACAGTTTCTTGTTTTTTAAATAAATTGAATGGCAACCCTGTACCATGCAAGTCTATCAGCACCATTTTTCCAACAGCATATGCTCACTTCCTCTGTCACATTTTGGTAATTCTCACAATATTTCAAACTTTTTCATTATTATCATATCTGTTACGATGATCTGTGATCAGTGATCTTTGAGGTTAGCATTGTCATTGTTTTTTGCCACAGATTTGTTTTTTGCCACAAACTGCACCCATCTAAGACAGTAAACTTTTTTTCTTTCTTTTTTGGACAGCGACTCACTCCTGTCACCCAGGCTGCAGTGCAGTGGCATGATCATGGCTCACTGCAGGCTCAGCTTCCCAAGCTCAGATGATCCTCCCACTTCAGCCTCCAGAGTAGCTGGGACTACAGGCAAGCACCACCATGCTTGGCTAAATTTTTTTGTATTTTTAGTAAAGATGGGTTTTCGCCATGTTGCCCAAGCTGGTAAGACGGCAAATTTAATCAATAAATGCTGTGTGTGTTCTGACTGCTTCACTGACCAACTGTTCCCATGACTCTCTCTCCCCTTGGGTCTCCTTATTCCCTGAGACAAGACAATATTGAATTTAGGCCAACTAAGAACCCTACAATGGACTCTAAGTGTCAAGTAAAGGGAAGAGTCTCACATCTCTCACTTTAAATAAAAACCTAGAAATGATTAAGCTTAGTAATTAAAGCATATCAAAAGTCAAGACAGGCTGAAATTTCTCTTGTGCTTAACAGCCAAGTTGTGAATGCAAAGATAAAGTTCTTGAGGGAAGTTAAAAGTGCTACTCCAGTGAACATATGAATGATAAGAAAGCAAAACAGCCTTACTGCTGATACAGAGAAAGGCTAAGCGGTCTGGATAGACAAGCAAACTAGCCAGAGAAAAGCTTTAACTCTCTTCAATTCTGTGAAGGCTGAGAGGTGAGGACCACAGAAGAAAAGTATGAAGCTAGCAGAAATTGGTTTAAGAGGTTTAAAGAAAAAAGCCCTCTCTGTAACATAACAGTACAAGGTGAAGCAGCAACTACCAATGGAGAAGCTGCAGTAAGTTATCAGAAGATCTAGCTAAGAACATTGATGAAGGCGTCTACACTTAACAGATTTTTCAATGCAGATGAAACATTCTGATATTGGAAGATGCCGTCCAGGACTTTCATAGCTAGAGAGAAGTCACTGCCTGCCTTCAAGGAACAGGCTGACTTTCTTGTTAAGGGCTAACGCAGCTGGTGACTTTAAGTTGAAGCCAATGTTCATTTACCATTCTGAAAATCCTGGGGCTCCTGAGAATTATGCTAAATCTACTCTGCCTTGGGCTCCATCCATAAAGACAAACCCTGATGACAGCACATCTGTTTATAGCATGGTTTACTGAACATTTTAAGGCCACTGTTGAGACTTACTGCTCAGAAAAAAAAAGATCTCCTTTCACAATGTTATTGCTTATTCACAATGCACCTGGTCACCCAAGAGCTTTGATGGAGATGCACAAGGAAATTAATGTTGTTTTCATGCCTGCTAATACATCATCCATTTTGTAGCCAATGAATCAAAGGGTTATTTCAACTTTCAAGTCCTGTTATCTAAGAAATACATTTCATGAGGCTATAGCTACCATAGTGATTTTTTTTTCTTTCTTTCCTGAGACGGAGTCTCGCTCTGTCGCCCAGGCTGGAGTGCAGTGGCCGGATCTCAGCTCACTGCAAGCTCCACCTCCCGGGTTTACGCCATTCTCCTGCCTCAGCCTCCCAAGTAGCTGGGACTACAGGCGCCCGCCACCTCGCCTGGCTAGTTTTTTGTATTTTTTAGTAGAGACGGGGTTTCACCGGGTTAGCCAGGATGGTCTCGATCTCCTGACCTCATGATCTACATTTGAGAAGATGTGCTCATTGCTACTGGAGTATCACTACTTCTGCGGCCCTCTCAGAGACCAGAGCTAGGAAAGACATATGTGTATACTAACCATACTCAGGCACTACTGTAAGCTCTTCACGTGTTTTAATTCATTTAATCCTCACAACATATAAAATAGGTGGTATATTAGCCCAGCATTAAGAAAAAGAGAACTGAAGCAATGAGATATTAAAATCTCGCATATCTGAACCGACTGGGGAGGGGGAAGGCTCTGGAGAATAAGCAATGTCCCATTTCAGGAGCTACAGAGTGGTTATACAGTATTTGTTTCATTATTATTTGCTTTATGTACTTTTCTATATAAGCATTATATTTCACAATAAAAATCTGTTAAAAAAGAGAAATGAAAGGAAGTCTATATAGCTAAGTAGTCGTGACTGAGAGAGAAAATGGAAACACAAAAATAGGCATACATTACGAAATATAGATGTGACGGTTTATATCTACATGTTTCAGTATGATTCAACTGTACGTTAATAAGCTTTGAACTTAAAAGAATCCATGACTTTGTTTCAAGATTACCTGTATTATATACTAGGACTGCTATAACTATTTATAAGTAAAAGAAAATAAAGTGACAATTTCTATGATGTCTTTCAACTTTTTAGAACCATTTTTCTCATTATCATGACAGATTTTAATCTATTAAAAACTGGAAAAGATTTTCCTGCAGAAAACTCATTTAATGCATAAAAGCTTACCTGATTTCTCAGACAGTGGGAAAAGCCTGGCCAAAAAGAGCTGAATCCGTCCACAGAAGACTGTATTCTGGGATTTAGACAATCTTCTTAGGAGATCTAATGATATATGAAAATGAACGTTACACAGAAAAGATAATTCTATGTTTATTACAACCATACCTAAAAGTTTCTAAACCAGTTTGTCAAGAGTATTTTCCTAAAGCAGTAGTTCTTAAAATGGGGGCAGAAACCACTGCCACAAAAAAGTACTAGAAATTAGGAACAAAACAAGTTCAACATGACATGAAAAAGAAACTTTACTACATGTTTCTGACTTTCATTAAGTTTATGCCCAGAACAAAAACAGCTTAAAGTGAATGAGTTCTAATAAATCAGACTGTTAGTTAAAAATACAAATACCTAATCTATTTTTAAAATGTTATCACTGGTATTTAATTCAACCACATGTTTTTCTGGGCATATTTACATTTTAAAAAGCTATCATTTAATCACTCAATTACTTACCATTGCACATACGTAGTAAGTAATTTTTCCCAGCAGAATAGAATGTATTCTGAAATTAAGATGGAAATTATCACTCTTCTTCTGAACTTGTTACACATTCTTCAATAAGTTGCAGGAAGTAAAATATTAAAGAACACTAACATGCACTGAGAATCTACTATGCCACTTACACTTTTTTAAAGTAAATAACATTTTCAATGAAATGAAAATATTTTCAGATATAAGATAAGAAAACATGATACTGTTTTTAACATGTGAAAGTGTGAATTTTCAAGTTAGTTTTTATTACTCAAATTAAATCAAATTTTGTATTTCAAGTTTTTCTCCACACATGGTTTTTACTTGGCTCTCCCAAGAGAGCAGTATATAATTTTTTCATAGGCACAAACTTGTTGGCGATCAGCAATACTACAAATAATTTCTTTTTTTAAATCTACCCTCAGAACTCTGAATCTACAGAAATACAAAGTTAGCAGGAAAAGAAACTAAGGCACTTACTGATTTCCAAGTAGCAACATTTTTTTCCACAAAAGTGAATATTGTGTCACACTGATCCAAAGGAAGACAATCCAAAACATCTCCCAACAATACAAAAGGTGTAGATGCGGTACAAATACCTTCAAGTGGAGCACAAGCCAGTTTAAAAGTTTAAAAAAACATTAGAGTAAAACAGCCTATGAAAAATAATACTGAAGAATATCTTAAAAGGTACACTTTGTTACTCATAACAAAGTTTTAAAAGGACAAGAAGTGGAAGCAGCCTACAAGTCCCCAAACAGGACATATTTAAGTAATTTTTGATATGTGCACTCAGTAATGATGACAATAATTCTTGACAAGATCTAGAGCATTTACTATATGTCAGGCACACTAAGTACTTTACATATACTAACACATTTAATCCTTATAACCCTATGAAGTAGAGCATATCATTATTTGCATTTTATAGAATGGGAAAATTGAGACACAGAGAGGTTAAATAACTTGCCCAAGATCACAGAGCCAGTAAGTGGCAGAGCTGGGATACGAACCCAGGCAGTCTGGCTCCACAGTCTGTTTTCTTCACCACTAAGCTATTCAAAAGAATATAATGCAGCCAATTAAAAACGATGGTTATAACGACTATAATAACTTGGAAAAATGCTTAGGATATAATGCTAAGTGAAAAAGGCAGGATTCAAAATTGTATGTACATATGATTATCACAATAAAAAAATTCTTAAAAGACTATAGAAACTAAAACCATTATACCAGATGAATGGTTTTTAAAAGTAGAGGAATTATGAGTACTGTTTTCCCTTTTTCTCATTTCCAAATGTTTTGTAGTGTTGCTAAATTGTCTTTGTGATTTGAAAAGATTATCTTCAAAAAATAACAAGGTTTGATATTAACTATGATTTAACATTTAAAATAACAGTATTGTTTCAGGGGAAAGAATGGAAAAGTAGAAAGTTACTGTTTAAAGAACAACAAAATTAAGATATTCTTAAGAAAAGGTCTATTTAGTCTATTCAGACTACCTAGAAATACTTTTATATCCCTACTCATCCTTCCTTCTATTTTAAGGCAATGGGTACTTACTAACACTCATAAGTGTTTAAGAAAAGTAGTTACTTAGGCATGGTATATGGGGAAAAATATCTAGGGTGATCTAAGTCCAAAACAGTGCATTAATACACTATATCTAGAAAAAGGAAGAAATCTTTCCAGCTGTACTCTGCACTAGTAAGATCATATCTGGAATGTGATGTGAGGGATATTGCCGAAAAGCAGTGGTGGAATAAAACAGCAGATTTCAACTCAATACAAGGGAACACACCAATAACCACACTTGTCTAACAGGACTCAAACAGTGAGCTCCACTAATGAGCATGATTCAGCAGAGGCTGAATGACCACCCATCAGGGATGTTACAGCAGGGAAGCGGTCTAGGCCAGAGATGAGACGGGACTAGGTGACCTCGAAAGTCCCGAACAATACTTAGATTCAATATTATATACCCTGCACATCCAAGAGATTTGAGAAGCATACTCTCTGCCCTTAGCTGCAGTACAGCCTGGAATAAGTTAACTCACATTAAATAATTAGAGAACTTTTTCTAGATTCTACTACCAAAATTCTGAGTCAGTAGAACTAAGCAAGGTTTGGGAATCTCATCTAAAAATAGATTCACTGGTGGTTCTGATGAGCCAGCAAGTCTGGGAACCACTGGGTTACAGTGTGATTCCCCCAAGAGCTTTCACAACCTGTGTCCCAGCTTCCACACCAATCTCTCTCTACCCTTACCTGGGCCACAGACATCCCTCCCTAGTTCCCACTCCGCAGCTCCCAAACACCATGACATGTTCATCCTTCCATGGTTTTGTTTACAATGTTGTTTTCTGTGTAAATACTCTTCCTCCTCTTTACCACATGGTAAATTTCAACTCCATCTTTCTAAGCATAGAGTGAATGTCTGCTCATCTAAATAACTCTGGTATCTTGAAGCAGGCTACTTTATCTATGCTTTTGAAACACACTCTACATAAATACACTGTAGCATTTGGCACATCCTAACCAGTGACCTTTGAATGTAGACTATGAGCTTTTTAAGGTTAGGCATTTTCATACGCTTTAACCAGTAGTGTCTCACACCAAACAGAAGCTCAATAAATATCGGCCAAATTGAATTTAACAAAATATATTTATGGATAATTTAAAAACATGTCACATAAGCAAACAATTATAATCTGTCTCAAAAACAAAAATTCTCCCTAAAATAAAAATGCATTTATGCCTTTACAGTTTAAGCTCTTAAGTCCTTATCCTTCTCAAAAGTTCCAAGTATAGACTAGACTTTGTACAACTTCTTCATTAAAAACATCACCAGCTGTACAAGAGTAATGTATAAAGTTAATCAATGAACTAAGGACACACTGAAAATTGACAGAAACTAGACAGGAACATTACATTGTGGAACTTATCTAACAATGCCTAATGAATGAATGAATGATTAGGCAACTTGTATAAAAGTTTAACAACGTGAATTTATGAACTTAAGTTCACAAAATAGTTTGCCCCTATACTGGGAGGTGTGTGCCAGTTTTTAATAGAAGCATCAAAATAACACATAATGTGAATAATGCTTTACAGATTAAAAAGGAGTTTTCATATACATTATTTGAATTAATCAAATGAGTATTTTAACCAAATGGTTAAAGAAGAATGCTGATAAATTAATTTTTAATTTCTTCTTTCTGCAAGTATTTAATGAGCTCCCATTATGTGTCAGGCACTGTGTACTATGTGCACTGTTTACCCAGTCTTCTAAAGCTATCGCATACAGCCATTTTAACAGGCCCCTGCCCAGTTTTCCTGCCAGCAGTCACTTCAAATGGAATCATTCATCTGCAGCTGCTCTTTAGTATGGCACCTAATGCCCTTTATAAATGGACCTAACCAGCTTCTTTCCTCATCATTCTCATTGTCCTCTCCTCCTCCTGCTCTACACAATTCTCTAGCTACTCCCTTCTTAGTATGTCTGACAAATTCTTCATACTTCACATTCTAGTTCTCATGTTCTTTTCTAAAATCTCTCCTGATTCCTTTAGACTGAAGTTTAGAGAGACATGTTGGCTCTATTCCCTCTAACTACACTTCATTCCCACTTCGACCATAGTACTTACACCAAAGTAAGGTATGCATACATCTGTTTCTTCCATTAGCTCCACATAAGCAGGGGAATATGTTTTATTCACCATTGAATCTCCAGGTCCTAGCTCAGTACCAGGCACATAGTAGATGCTCAATAAAGATTTACTGAATGAACAAAACAACTGGAGGACAAAGAAAGTGCCAAAATGTGCACTGCATAATAGAGATGAGAAATAAGAGTGAACTAATTCAATTGGGACTTCTTGGTAAAGCTGGGAGTCAGGTAGAACTTGAAGAATAAACAAAATCAGATGTGGAGAAGTATGGGGAGAAGACGTTTTAAATAAAGCATGTCATGTCCAAGACTACTTTAAACAAAACAAAACAGAACCATACTTACCTTCAGTTACTCCCCCAATAGCAAGAGAAATAATAGCTAAAACGTTTTCACATGATGAATGATTTATCTACCAACAGAGGAGAAACAATTTAATTTAGGGGCAAGAGTTCAGACTAAACTTGGTAACAGTAAACACATGTACTCTGATATTATATTGACTATCACAAATACGGAATACTACATTTCTTATAGAAAATATTTTCTAATATGAAGTTACAAAAATTCAACAGTAACATATAGAATCAGTAGTTGTAGAAGTATGTCAAGTAACAAGTAGGTGACTCATTCAAAATCCAATGGTCTCAGGAAAATGGTTATATTGGTAAGATGAAGGCTATAAGCTAATCAAGGACAGAAGTGCTGAAGCCATAACTCAGCCGGTAGCACAGGGCAAAGGCAGGGCTAGGGGAATTAACTACTAATACACCCATGTGTCTGAGGGGTGGTTTTAATAGAAGGAAGGCAGTGCTTAGGTTTTATAAAATTGTAATAACCAGCATTTACTGAGCGTTCATTAAGTGCTGTTTCATATACAATAACACTGAAAGAACGGTATTTCCCCTCTTTCAAAAGAAACTGAAGCACAGAAAAGGAAAATAACTTGCCCAATGCCTTTCAATGGAAGAAAAGGAAAGAATCATTTTTGAATCAGAATTGTCTGAGAGAAAGGGACACTGTATTATGGCCAATAGAAGGTAATATAGCTTTTGGGGACTCAACCTTTGCTTGACCAAGAATAAACTGTTGAAACTTTTCCTTTCATAAGGTGCCCCATTATTGGTAAATAAATTCAGATTTTTCATGGTTAGACTTCTCTCGTGAAGTTGGAGAGCCCTTATTTACATAAGTTTACTGATGAGGAGGATGCCAGAGGAAAATGAAGGAATGGAATCCCAGCTCCTAAGCTAAATATTCTTGGACTAGACCTTTCATGCCACTACAGGATGTGTCACTGTTTACATGGGAAAGTGAGAGAGCCCACCTTCACCTCTAGTTCTTCCTAAGACCTCATGTCAATTTTTCTTATCTCACTTGGACAGGGCTCTTGTCATTTATTAAACCAAACCCTGAGAATGTACCTGTGCTATCAAAATCCTTACAGAACTCGTATACTGTCAAGTCAACTTTTACAAAGCAGAAAGCTTACTCTAAAAAAAGATGTTTAAATATCCATTCTAAGAAAAAAAGCGGCCGGACGCGGTGGCTCAAGCCTGTAATCGCAGCACTTTGGGAGGCCGAGACGGGCGGATCACGAGGTCAGGAGATCGAGACCATCCTGGCTAACACGGTGAAACCCCGTCTCTACTAAAAAATACAAAAAAACTAGCCGGGCGCGGTGGCGGGCGCCTGTAGTCCCAACTACTTGGGAGGCTGAGGCAGGAGAATGGCGTGAACCCGGGAGGCGGAGCTTGCAGTGAGCTGAGATCTGGCCACTGCACTCCAGCCTGGGCGGCAGAGCGAGACTTCGTCTCAAAAAAAAAAAAAAGAAAAAAAGCAATTTTTAAATAACATCGTTTATTAATTTGTCAGCAAAATTTTAACAATGGAAAAACATACTTACAATT